>NC_066539.1:14090260-14117760 GCF_024679095.1 Eriocheir sinensis | reverse complement strand
TTGATCAATCCCTTGTTTATTGCATGTCGCGTTCAGTTCCGCCACGGCTTTAATGCAGGGAAGGCAGATGGTGACTCCCTGCTGAGTGGTGTGCGGGGCAGGGCGTAGAATGGCGGGCGAGGGTGTGGCGTACTTGATGGTGTAGTAAGGGGTGGGAAGGAAGCAGTTGAGTGATCAGAAGAGGGGTTGCTTTACCGAGTGAATGACTGGCTTGTAACCGTTCAGTAAAGATTGATGGAGTGAGGATTGACAGAGTGATTGGTGATAAAAGGAGAATCCCTGACGTGTGTGTCAGGGTTAAATTTAAATCAGGTTACAAGAGGGGATGAAATTCAGGTAAATGATAGTCGCGTTACAGCTTTAGGATAAAGCAATAACAGGTTAAAATATGTAAACATATATCAATGTGAAAAAAAATCAGGGAGAAGTGATCATCTCAAAACAGGCAAATATTTACCAAAGTGTTATGAAGGGGTCTTAACTATCAGCTAATTGAAAATAAATTGTAACTAATGAAACTATACGAAAAAAATATTGTCGAGGCTAAATTGTCTCAGTGAGTTCAAATCCATGTTATTTTTCTACCCTAAGGCCGACAATACACTATCAACCATGATTGCACAGTACATACTAGTACTGAGATTCTGCAATCGTCAATTGTCGTCAGAGTGATGAATAAAAAAACAATAATTGAAAAGGAACTTATGAAGTATTGATTATGAAAAAGATAAATGAGCAAACTATTTATCATTCTTTCAGTAAATTTTCGTGGGTGATTGATCGTCAGTATGGGTTTCGCAAGAGGCGTTCTACTGGTGACTGACGTTTAGGTTACCATTATCCTTGCGCTCGTGGGCTGCGAACGAAAGAAAAAGAAAACTGTGGATGAACTATATGGTATAGGAAAAGAAATATCTTCACCCACGAAAATTTACTGAAAGAATGAAAAATAGTCTGTTCATTTAGTTTTTTTCCTTTAATTAATATTTCATAAGTTCCTTTTCATTTTTTTTATATTCATCACTTTTCACCTTCCAAAGCATAAGCATACTCGTATTTCTGTATATTTTAGTGAAGTCTCATCAGAACTCCTGGTTCTCCCGTGCATTCGCAACGGCTGCTGACGGTGACAGTCGACTGAAGATTACTGCGCAATCTTTACCATACACTATCAGTCATGATTGAATTCTTATCATGATGGAGCAAAAAATCCAGCACTGCCAGATTCTGCTCAATCATATAAGCAATCCTTTAATCATGCCCAAACACGATGGAAATAACTCAATCATGATTGTGCAATTACATGATTCCGCAATCATGAATTATAATGTATAGGGGCCATAAGAAGTCCTAGCCCACAAAAACTTATTAACCTCGTAATTGCAATCACAATCGCAAGTTTTATGACCAGTCACACGTGATCTCTCCCCCGCTGTATGGAGCGTTATTGTTATGGTTAAAGGTATACAACCACCTCATCGCCCTCAAAGATCTCTTGATATGAAACTGGAGATCACAGTTGTAAAAGAGAAGATGGCGCCACTATAAACACCTGCCTCAGCCAATACAGCCTGGGGCCGACTACTATCCAGGCCCCTCAAGCAAGCCTACCGGTGCCATAGGCGTAAAAAAAAAAAAAAAAAAACATGTATATATATATATATATATATATATATATATATATATATATATATATATATATATATATATATATATATATATATATATATATAGTACGCTCATTCAGAGGTCTTCCATAATATTATTATTATTATTATTATTATTATTATTATTATTATTATTATTATTATTATTATTATTATTATAGTAGTAATAGTAGTAGTAGTAGAAGACCTACTACTACAACCACTATTACTGCTCTTACTATGACTACTTTTTCTTCCCTACCGTTTTAGCTTTAAATCATAACTACCATTACAGGCCGTTCTTATCCCAAGCAAGCACACAAATCTCGCCTTTATGGACCGCCTGGACACGTTTAGAAAAAAAGTGTGAGGGGTCGCGGACAAGCTACATGTGCTACGGTAATTAGCACAGGTGTTATGAAGGGCTAATGACGGTGTTGCGTTACCTGAGTGTTATGGGAAACGTCACCTGCTGGAATTAGAAGAGCGAGGTGAAGAGGGCGAGGGTGGCGAGGGTGTTGCTGCCCATGGAGGTTATGTTGGTCGTGTGGAGGAGGATGATGATTATGGGAACGAACGCTGATAGCGATTATAATGATAGGAAGAAGAGAAAGAAGAAGAAAGAAGCGAGATAAAAAGCAGGAAGAAATTCTGAGGAGGAGAAAAAGAGAGAAAGGAAAGAAAGGCATAGAAAAGAAAGGAGGATGAAGAAGAGGAGGAGAAGGAGGAAGAAGGAGGAAGTGCTTTATAGACTTATGCAGTGTTATAGAACGCTCGGCGCTGGACGGTTTAGCGGTGCATGTGATGGATGAATCTCTGGCTCTGACACACGGGGATATATTGTTGCGCGGGCCACGTCTACCCACGACTCTAAGGTACACGAGGTCTTGGGTGTTGATGTGAAAGGGTCGGGCATGTCTTGAAAGAGGTCTTGAGACTGTTGCCGAATGCTGCGCCGACGTTGTGACGGGAGTCTGGAGTCGTGAGAGTTAGCACGACATGCTGGCAACTAGTTGGCCGAATGTCCCAGACAGTCGGCATGACACCAAGACCCCAATAAAACCTCCCCCGCTTCTTGGAGCGTGGGAACCAACTTGTCAAATGGAAAAGTCGCTGGGCTGCCGTGGCCCAGAGTCGGCACGGTGTGAACGGGCTTTAGTGGTGCCAGACCCCAGAACAGGGGAAATGGACACAATCCTCAAATAATGCCGGTGCCATAATTATTTTTTCCCTTATACGAATTTTCCAATGGGGAATTCCGGAACAAGTCTTCATATTCTCCCTGCGATCTAAAAACCCCTCTCATCAAGGCACGTTACGCCTTCCGAACAGAACTCCCCCGATAGCCTAGTATAGAGAAACCAGTTGTTGCTTAAATAGTAATTTATCGCCGTTGATAGACTATGCTATTGCCGATAACAATAATACTCATGTGCTGCTAAAATAGTAACGTAGCCCCTCATGAATAAAAATATATCACTGCTAAATTGTAAGCTTTTAAGTACAAGTATAGTAACCTATTGCCACTAAAATGATATCCTTTCACCCCTAAAATAGTAACTTATCGTTACTAATATAGTAACTATTGCTACAAAAATAGTAACTTGTCAATGTTAAAATTGTAATCTATCCCTGCTAAATTAGTTAAAAACTGTTTTAAAGAGACAAACTCTCCGAGCACTTGTCCAAATAATATATAACGGGGCACTACCTCTAGTACTGACTAACTCTCTAACTGTTACTAAATAAATAAAATATGAAATGGGTGACATTGCCATTCTGCCACGGGTAACTGGCGGCCTGATACTATCAGGCAGCAAAGATTCTTTTCTGACTGTAACTGCGCTGAAATGACTGACTGATTGTTAAAGGCAGCATCGGTGCTTGTGCAACCATAACTATATACTTAGCTTAATTCTGTTTTTTCGTCTGTAAAACAGAGACAGAGAAGTTTCAGTATGAGGGGAAAATGTTATCCTGAGGTATACTTTACTCTTTAAAGTGGGCCTAGTACAAATTTCTATTGACAGAAAAATTAGATTTGTAGCTACACTGGCACTCGTTCACAAATGAGTGATCACAGACAAGTGTATGGAGATTGATTTCCTAATCGAACTCTCTGGGAGAGCTTAGCTGGAAAAGTACTGCATTACGCAGCTCCTTAGTTTAGCCTCTCTCTCTCTCTCTCTCTCTCTCTCTCCCGCATTTATATTTAGTTTGAATATATATTTATATATTTATATATATATATATTTATATTTATTTATATTTATTTATATATATATATATATTTTTATATATATTCGTTGAATGGGATAATACAAAAAAAAAAAAAGGCAAACTATGTCAACAAATCTCAGTCTTGAGTAACAGCGTGCGCGGGACAGGCAAGCGCCGATAACCGTGTGAGCAAGTCGGTAAACACGCCTCCTTTTCCTGCCGCGTCACCGCTTCCTAGTAATTGATGTCGGCAGTTAGGGAAATCACTACGCAGGTGGAGTCCAGAGTGGGTGTTAATTAGTGGTCATTAAAGGCCAAATTGGTGCCATTTCTGTGTGAAAGTACATAGCTGCCCGTGCTAGCCAATCACAGGCCGTAATGATAGCACGAGAGGTGGGGGAAGCCAATGGGGCGCACGGATGTTATTCCCAATTCAAGAAGAACGTTGAAGATATTTCTTTTACTTGTCTTTGTTTACTTATTATACGGTCTTCTAATATTTCTCTATGATGATGCCTAAACGCTTCCCAGCTTGAGTACCTGTATCTGACTTTATTTAGCTTGTCTGTCAATCTGTCCATCTGTCTTTGTTTGTCTGGCAATATGTCTCTCTCTCTCTCTCTCTCTCTCTCTCTCTCTCTCTCTCTCTCTCTCTCTCTCTCTCTCTCTCTCTCTCTCTCTCTCTGATTTTAAGAATTATTATAGGTAGTGCTCCACTGATCGAGAAACAAAGGCAGAATGGTAGATAATAATAGACTGTATTGCAGGAAAGCCATTTACCGATGGTTCACTTCCAATTCCACTATATATATATATATATATATATATATATATATATATATATATATATATATATATATATATATATATATATATATATATCGCCACTGTTATGTAAAAAAAAAAATCCTTACGGAGAAGTTTCTAAAAATAGAAAAACATATTTGATCGCTAATTTTTAATTCGTAAGATGAGAAGAATTCAGCACATAAGATGATCAAGTTTTCATGATGCAATATGTGTACGGTATTTGTACTTAGCCGCTGTCGCATAAAAAAATGATGTTTGCTTCCAGATAAATTTATTGAAATAGTATAACATATCTAATCGTTGCGGTTGAATTAGTAAGATGAGGGAATTGGAACAGCTGCTGTTTGTGAGCACTTTATCCTATGACACGGATTCCCTGTATGATTGGGTAAGCTTTTTATTTATTTATTTAAGACTTAGCCAACATATTGTGTCCAGTGGGTACATGATTGATGCCCTTCGGTGAAGACTTGTTTCGAACGACCTCGTGAAGAGCACTTTTTGCAATATTTGCACTCCCAATGAAAGAAAATATTAAGTAGCTTCAGGAGAGAGAGTGCACTTGTCAACACATAAATTTATTTTTGTCCTTATTCTTCCAGTTGCCTGTTTCAGACATATTGGAATTTATGTTGTACCTTAGTTTCTTTTTTGTTTTTTCGATAGTTGAGACTCAGTTCACAGTCGTGTGAAAAACAACTGTCTCCATAAAATTTTTATACCTCGTTTTCCCTGTCTGGAAACTCTGGGATCCTTGCTGAGAGAGAAAAGCCTGGGATCTGGCGTTGAAGTGAAATAAGCGGGGCAGTGGGATGTCTGAAATCCACCCATGATCCTCGTCCCCGAGTGGAGGCAGTGGGCGGTATGACGTACAGGCCAGCCTTCATACTGCTTGTCTTGCTTTGCTGAGCTTGTCGTGAGCTTCGAAGTTATTATTTGGCTTCTTAAAATGGATGAGTCTCATTAAAATCATAATCAAGTGAATGTTTCGACTAAGTTTTGCTTCTGGCAGTAATCTAATTAGAATATATAATAGATGACAAAATTACTAAAAAAATGGCAGTACTCTTTCCAAGATGGATCGAGATGATACTATATAGAACCTACTGACTGCGATGATGGTGTGCGTCTGGAACCAAGGGATACATTATAACAGCTAGGATGGTGATAGGACAGTCACGATTGAAAATCTCCTAAAATGAGGTCACGGAGAGCGTTTACACTTTGGAATACCAGACATTAAAGTATACAATATTTTGCAAAATTATGATCATGTATTCTGGGCTTATTCAATATTTACTTTCCAGAAAAAAAACTACTACTGATATCTCATTCTTGGTTTCCTTGTTTCATCCCAATTTGCACCATAAATATATAAGAGCGAAGAAAGGAAAAGTGAGTTACCAGATTTTTACTAAATAATTAAATAATATTTATTCTCCAGTGTCCTCTTTATTTGAAACAAAGTATTCATATGACATAAAAAAATATTACTCTATTATACATCTTTTACTATAATCGAAAGATATTTACACTCCAAGACAACACGAAAAATGATGTCAGAGGTCAGTAATGGCATTTTATAACAGGCAGTTTCATCTATCCACTGGTGCTGGTGCCACTGTGAAAAAAAAAAAAATCAATATGTGTAAAATTAGGAGTTATATTTGCATAAGTTTTGATTCACAGCTATGTTCTTGCATTATATATATATATATATATATATATATATATATATATATATATATATATATATATATATATATATATATATATATATATATACATACACACACACACACACACACACACACACACACACTTACCAGAAGTTAATCTTAGCACCCTACATATCCCGACGCTCTAACGCTAAGGTTATTATTTCGGCTGATTAACCTTATAGGTTTTCAATATGGTAAAATAATCCCCATCTGGCAACGCCAGTTCCTTGTGTGTGTCAAATATTATGGTAGTCGGTTAGTAACGAAGTTAACGAACACCCAGTGCTTCATGTAAGTAGTACCCCGCGTTACCCTCAATTGCTGTCGCGAATATTGCTTTATTGTTTCTTGCTTCTAATTGAGCGGTTCTTAACCTGGGGGTCGTGATCTCCTGGGAACGAGGTAAGATGTTTTGAGAAATATTGGATTTTATTCGTTAGATGTAAGGTTTTCTGTATGTTATACCGTATCTAAAACTTCTGTAATAAATTGTAAGTGGAAAGAGTTTTACAATCTGTAATAGCTTGCTAATTAGCCAATGAAGTATTCAAGAAAATACATTGTAACTTTACTGTGTACACTAGTTTATAATTTTGCATTTAGTTAAACGAGGCTATTATTTTGCATATAAGAATACAATTTTATTATTTTGCATTCATGAACACTATGTTATTATATAGCTGTTAGGAATAATATACTATTATTTTGAATTCATGAATACTAGGCTATTATTTTGCATTTAGGAATACCAAGCAATCATTTTGCATCTACGAATACAAAGCTATTATTTTGCATTTAGAAGACAAGTCTATTATTTTGCATTTTGGAAACTAGTAGGCTATTATGCATTTAGGAAAACTAAACTTTTATTTTGCATCTAGGAATACTAAGCTATTATTTTTCTTTAGGAATATAGGCTATTATTTTGCATTTAGGAATACTAAGATATTATTTTCCATTTAGGAGTACTAGGCTATTATTTTGCATTTACGAGTACTAAGCTATTATATTGCATTTAAGAATACTAAGCGATTCTTTTGCATTTATGAAACTAGGCTATTATTTTGCAGTAACTTTTTTTTCCTAAGAGAAATAATTATTCTCTCTCTCTCTCTCTCTCTCTCTCTCTCTCTCTCTCTCCACTTCAGGAATTCCACTAACAAAACTCGTTTCCTCACATCCTTAAAAACATACCACCATCTCTTTTTATTCATTCTTCGTGGACTTATGAGTGAATAATGTATTACAGATAGCTATTCAGAACTGGTGTCTAATATTAGTGACAGGGAGCATGAAAAGGGATAAGAGGTAAGGATAATAAGTGAAAAATAAAAAGTATTATATAAATACACTCACCGCAAAAGAAATCGGTCCGGAAATGCATTAGGCTAATATTTTTTAGTATGACTACTCTCTCTCTCTCTCTCTCTCTCTCTCTCTCTCTCTCTCTCTCTCAATCAAGCAAGAGTGGCTTTAAAAAGCAGAAACTGAGCGGGCAGAAGAGATGTTAGTGTTGTGTTTTAGCGGTGCTTAAGTTTTTTGTATATATTATTGATATTAAAACGAACTGAAATGAAAATGTGACTTCATGGGTCCATACACATTACCAGTGGGGGTCTACATGCAAACTTTGGTGAGGCTAGGTAAAAAATTCAAGTCAGGACGCCTTTTTTTTGTTTTTTTTTTGTTTCCAGCCTGTTGGCCTCTCCTCTTCCCCTCCATCCCCCTCTCCCTTTTCATCAAAAAACAACACCGTAAGAAACTTTTGTTACATCAAGCATAATCCTGGTGACAGACAGTGAGTGCAGTGTGTTTGCAGTGCCGTGAAGACAATGAAGAGTAGAAACGGTCAGTGTGACGTCGATGCGGCTTTACCATCCCCGACACTCCAGGTGTCTCCAGGTACACCAGCCCGACCATCATGCTGCTGGGAGAATTCGGTTCAGGTGCAGTGCAGTGTTGAGGCCCGTCATTCAGGTGGAGTCATGGTTGGGGCAAGTGGCAAGGGGCAGTGCAGACGTTAGATATTCCCACGCCTACTGCTTCTCGGTCCACCTCTTCCTATCTTGTCTCACTGGCTGAAGAGATTAGCAGGTCATCGCTAAGCCCATAAGCTGAGTGACGGCCGCCACCACATCTACCTGCACCCCTGCCATCAACTGCGACCTGACCCTTTTTTGACCTGGGGTTGACCTGGGGCTTAACACTTGACCCGTCACCCGGAAGACCACACCACCTCCTACCGCACCTACGCACTGCATTCCACCACCTCACCTCCACCCCCCCACACCACCCCAGACCCCCTATACCCCTTTCATATTATACATTTTCCTTTTTTTTCTATTATATTTCAAAATTGTATTTTTAACGTGTATATTTTCAGCTTTACAGCTGCAACCACTTAATAAACCGTTTATTATTATTATTATTATTATTATTATTATTATTATTATTATTATTATTATTATTATTATTATTATATTATTATTACACACACACACACACACACACACACACACACACACACACACACACACACACACACACACACACACACACACCTACCAGCTTTACACATTTTGAACAGCATTTTGTGCCTCTGGTGCACCAGTGTCCATCGTGGTCGGCAGCCTCCCACAGGCCGTCATAATGTATTAGCAGCTGCAATCAGTGATGCGTCCATTTGGCTAATGCGCTGATAGATGGCAGCAAATAGAACGGTAATAGGCTGAAACATCAGTGGTTCGCAGCAATTAGTACTAATGGCTGTGTAAGAGCATATTAGCACCTACCTGTAAGGGCACGGTGCCAACACTTCGGGATCTAATTAGTAGTTGATGAGTTGGTGGGGGGAGGGGGAGAAGGAGGTGAATGGCTCTTAGCCCCACCGGGTTGTGCGGTGAAGTAAGATGACTACTAGAGTTTTCTAACCACCGGATGATGTAAATGATAGCGATGTTTATATAAAATAGAGCAGTATAATAAGTAATAGCAACAATAATAATAATGTATATTACCCATCACTGGAATGGAACGCGTTAATGTCGGTGCCCACGTAACCAGCTGAGGGTTAAAAGAGAAGACAACTCACTTTCCACATATATAGATATATATATATATATATATATATATATATATATATATATATATATATATATATATATATATATATATATGGGGAGGCGGTGGCTAAGTGGATAGCGTGACGGCGCCATGTTCAGGACGACGCAGGTTCGCGCCCCGACCGGTGCCACACGCTGGGATTTTTCAGTCACCGTCGAGTGGCCTAAGACTACCCACATGATGTCCAGAAGACGACCTGTCAACCCGGACTCTATATTTTAATATCAAAGATGAGTTCCGGGGGGCAGCATGAGCCAATGCAAGATGGCGCCACTATAAACACTTGCCTGCGCCACGACGGGCTGGGGCCGACCATCAAGCCCCATCAAGAAAGCCTACCGGCGCCATAGGCGAATATGTAAAAAGAGAGAGAGAGAGAGAAATATATCTATATATATATATATATATATATATATATATATATATATATATATATATATATATATATATATATATATATATACAGTAAAACCTTTATAGCTCGGTATTGTATAACTCAGAATTTGATATAACTCGGCTAGGCAACGAAATATTCTTTAAAAAATAAATTTCAAATTCAAACAAATAACGAAAAAAAAAAAAAACATGCATCTCTGCATGTTGCCGAGTTTTAACTACATCTGGTTGTCTTACACTCGGCATGCCCCACCTGCCAGGCGGTGGCTGAGTCGTCAAAGTAACGGCCTCGTGTTCAGGAGGACGCGAGTTCAATCAAAAATCCACACTTGGGCCACGTGATCGCTGCCTAGTTATCTCCACATCTCGTGGTTTTCACTCGTCAAGGCTTGCCCACTCTATCTCTGTGTTAAACATGTACCCTCATTCTCCCTGCTCGCTCCTCAAACATCCACATGTTGTCTGTTTAGACTACATGATTACAAAAGCTGCTGTGTAGTGCAGTGTTTTCAAAATTTAGACTATATATGCAAATGGGGGAAGGGGAATAGGGAATTTGTATAAGTCGGAATATTGAATATCTCGGCAAGGCGGGAGCCCCTATCATGCCGAGTTGTAAGGGTTTTAATATATATATATATATATATATATATATATATATATATATATATATATATATATATATATATATATATATATATATATATATATATATATACAAACACACACACAAGACCTTATTTTCTGAAATGAGGTCACCAACCAGGATACGTAATTTTGGGGGCTTTAAGTGTGTGTGTGTGTATGTGTGTGCTTGTGCCTATGTATCTGCAGAGAGGGTACATGTGAATTTGTTCGTGTAATTTATTTAATTGCATGAGGTGCCATTTACTTAACGGTAGGTTATTATTCGCGACCTCGCGTGCTGTGCATGTATTTTTCAATGCTCCTTTCGTATAACTCAGCTGACTGGACAATAACAAGTACACAGTATGTGTCTTTGTATGTGTGTGGGTGCGGGTGTGGGTGTGGGCGAATATGGGTGGGTGTGGGTATGTTTATATTTTTAAAATCAACTTTACTTTCCCTATTATAATTTGGCAGTGCGTTATTGGTTCATTCTCTCTCTCTCTCTCTCTCTCTCTCTCTCTCTCTCTCTCTCTCTCTCTCTCTCTCTCTCTCTCTTCCAGTTTACACATCTGTTATTACTGTCCAACACAAATATGAAGGCAGTTGGGGCGGCGGGGCGAGCCTCTCCACTGCGCTGCCGCGTCACCCCAATACATCGTTTTTCTCTCATCTGTCATCAATGTACTATTTGAAATTGTGTTTTAAATATTCTGTATATATTAGATAAGATTTGGCAGCGCCATGGCTAGGGAAATCCCCGAGCGTTCCCCGCCCAAAATGACTTCATGGGTGAGTCGGAGTTTAAAGCCCGGGCCTGTCTTTGAGAGACACTAGAGACTGGCACATACACTGAAGCACGATCGTTTTAATGATGACGGTTTGTCGTCTGTTGCTCAGACCGTTTGCAATCTATTTGTGTAACTTATTCTCAGTACCATTGTTTTCTATATGGCTGGAAGCTTCTCAAACTCTTATCAAAAATATGTAAAACAAATCAAATAGGTGTGTCATAAACTGCGAAATAGGTCATTACAAAGGTCATTAAATTCGATAAACAGGTTCTTATGTTGTAAAAACTACGTTGTGAAACTTTAATTATTGAATGACTTTCTTCTTCAAGGAACTTGCCGCACCCTGAGCATTGGGATTCGAGGTGAAGTGCCAAGTGATTCTCGGCACACACCCAAATTCTTACTGAGATTCTGCATAACCCATAATCCAGGCTGGGTGCGGTTCCGGCTTCTAGTAACTTATGTGTATACTGAGAGAGAGAGAGAGAGAGAGAGAGAGAGAGAGAGAGAGAGAGAGAGAGAGAGAGAGAGAGAGAGAGAGAGAGAGAGAGAGAGAGAGAGAGAGAGAGCATGGGAGTAAAGACAGAATAGGTACGAAAAAAATAGTCGGAAGTTAAGAATAAAGAAGCCGGTTGGGAAGAGAAAATACACGCAAGGGGAAAGGAGAGAGGAAGGAAGATCAAGAGGAATAAAGAAAGGGGAGGAAAGGCTAAGGAAAAAGTAAATCAGGACAGAAAGAGAGATGGTAGCGAGAGAGAGAGAGAGAGAGAGAGAGAGAGAGAGAGAGAGAGAGAGAGAGAGAGAGAGAGAGAGAGAGAGAGAGAGAGAGAGATGTTCTGTTTATTCTTGGTGACTATAGGTATGTCAATCCATTTTTATATTTATACTCTGGTAACACCAGAGACAGATACTCAACAGTCAATCAGACGGACAACGAGGAAAAATTTAGCGCCTCCCTTATTATAGTAACAAGACGAAAGATAATAACGATGACGGTCATCTTCAAAAAAGTTTTTTTCTTCTTACAGCTAAGGAAACAGCTCAAAGGCAACAAAAAAGAGTAAAAAAAAAAAAAAATTAAAAAAAGCCCGCTAATCGCCGCTCCCATAAAGTAAAGCTATAGGACGGTAGTCTGAGGGATTGAGACGGTCACCCTTCTTAGGAACAGCCTGTATGAAGGCATACTTCCAGCAGGAAGGAAAGGTAGATGTTGACCGGCAGAGGCGAAAGAGTTTGACCAGGCAGGGTATCAGCAAGGCAGCACAGTTTTTAAGGACAATAGGAGGCACTCCATCAGGTCCATAAGCCTTCTGAGGATTGAGGCCAGAGAGGGTATAGAAAACATCATTCGTAAGAATCTTCATAATAGGCATAAAGGAGTCAGAGGGGGGATGAGTAGGAGGAATATGCCCAGAATCGTCCAGAGTGGAGTTTTTAGAGAAAGTTTGAGAGAGGAGTTCAGCCTGAGAGATAGATGAGACGGCGGTGCTGCCGTCAGGACTAAGGAGAGGAGGAAAAGATGAAGAAGTGAAGTTGGAGATGTTTTTGGCTAGATGCCAGAAGTCCCGGGAAGAATTAGAAAAAGCACGGTTTTGACATTTTCTATTAATGAACACAAGTAGAACATAAAAACGTAAGGAGTCTGCAAGAGGCCGGTTGGCCTATACAAGGCAGCTCCTGTAATCTTAATCCCACCTTACCCCACTATCCATGACTTTATCCAACCTTTTTTTTTAATGTATCTATGGTATTGGCACCCACATCATGGCTGCCAAGCCTGTTCCATTCATCCACCACTCTATTGGTAAACAAATTCTTGCCTATGTCTTTGTTGAATCTAAATTTATCTAACTTAAAACCATTGCCACGTGTCCTACTTGGTTCCTTTATAACCAAAACCCTATTGACATTCCCTTTACTGAAGCCCTTCATCCATTTATAGACTTCGATCAGGTCTCCTCGCAACCTTCGCCTTTCTAGAGAGTGTATATTTAAATGCTTCAGTGTGTCTTCATAAGGCAAGTTTCTCACCCCTTGAATCATCTTTGTCATCCTCCTCTGTACAGATTTTAACATCTTGATATCCATTCTATAGTGGTTTGACCAAAACTGAACCGCATAATCGAGATGAGGTCTAACTAGTGCTAAGGAAAGTTTGAGGATGACCTCATTGCTCCTATTGCTTACGCTCCTCGAGATGAAACCCAGGACCCTGTTTGCACGATTTTTAGCCTGAATGCATAGAGCCCTAGGACGGAGGTCAGCGCTCACTAAGACTCCTAAGTCTCTGTCACACCCAGACCTGCTTAGAGGAGTGTCCTGAAAAAAAAACTCGAAGTGATCGATGTATTTGAACTTCCTTAGGTATTTAAAAGATTTGTATTGAATGCCCCTATGGTTGTTTCTTTTCAAGAGTAAGGGGATTGAATCATATGACTTGTCATTTATAGGTCATCAACAATGGTACCCTTTCCATAGCTAGTCCTGCACTCTTTCGATAAATTGAATGTCCTTACTGTAGTTAGAGGATAGAACTGTCCTGCGCATTTCAGATGACGTGTCATCGACGAGTTCTAAAGAAACGCCATTGCTCTCGGCGTCAACACTCGAACTTTTCTCGTTATGACCCGGAGCACAGTGTTTTTATTATTATTTTTTTTTTAGACAAACTTACAATGATTTGGGTATCTTATGTAATGCTGATAGTGACCCCATGATTCTATTCATCTGCGACTTGCACAGGCAACTCATGCATTTTATAATTATGGTTACTATTTTTGTACCCAAAATGCATGACTCTATACTTGTCAGGTTTGAAGTACATTTGCCACTATTTGTTAAGACCACTGAATGATCCCATAAAGATCTTTCTGGATGATTTCGCAGGCTTGAAGACCTTTCTGCCCTCCTCAGTGTCATCAACAATTTTTTTAAGTCGTTGATGTATATAATAAAGGGAAAGAGTCCCACCACAGAAACTTGTGTTATTCGACTAGTGACAGGATGGTAGTGCCCTCAGTGTTGTAGGACTATCGTGAACACACACAAATTATCTGTTCAGGATTCCGGCCATATGTCTTCTCTCTTGGAAGAGGACGCTGATTTATTTCATTATGGGACTAAATAATTATATGCTTTACCAATTGTTCATTTTTTTAGTATATTACATTCTACTGCGGGGTATTTTCTGCTTTGAGTGTTATTGACTTCTTATTGTCACGTCTTATCTTCCAGATGAGGGGTCTGCATATGTGTCAGCTTTTTTAATCGAATGATAATAAAATTTCTTAATGTTTACCGCCGTTTAGACTTACGTAGTCATTCACAGAGCATTCCCAGCACCCTCTCAGACAGCATGGGAACTGTTGTGCTCTCTACATTTAGGAGTTTTTCCATAAAAGGTTAGAGTTTGTCCAACCCCTGTACGTGGAGGAGGAGGAAGAAAAAAAGGAAGAGGAAGAGGAGGTAGAGAAAGACAAGATGGAGATGGTCGTGGTGGTGTAGGAAATGATACACACAGGATAAAATTCATGTACTAGTTTTTAATTGTCACTGATCCACTGCATCCGTACATAACATCAAAGATTCTATCCTCTGTACACCCATTCTCTCCATCCCCTCTGTCCTTCAGCTTGTGCTTAAACCATGTACAAGCTATTGCCTCCAACTGCCTTTTTTTCTCACTCTCTTCCATTCATAACAAGCGAAGTGAGTTGTTTTCCGCTTCGACGCTCCAGCACAAGAGAGAAGGGAGGCGAGACATCAAAGAGTCTCACCTGTGCTAAATTAAGCGGTGACACAATGGCTGTGTATAGACCGATGCAAAGGTCAAAACAAAGGGAGGGAGCGAGCGAGAGAGAGAGAGAGAGAGAGAGAGAGAGAGAGAGAGAGAGAGAGAAAAAATATGTGTGACAGGGTTGTAATATCAAAAATGAAAATGTCATAAAAAAAGAAGAAAAAAAGAAAAGTCCTTGTTACTTTGATATAAAAAGAGGTCAAATAAGAAACACAAAAGAATACCAATAAAAAAAGGGTGAGAGGCGCAGGAAAAATGTACGAGAAAAAAAAAAGTAGAGAGAGAGAGAGAGAGAGAGAGAGAGAGAGAGAGAGAGAGAGAGAGAGAGAGAGAGAGAGAGAGAGAGAGAGATAGAGAATCAGGCAAAATATAAAAGTGTGTGAATCAGTTTTCTGTCGTCGGCCTCACAGGTTTATAAGTTTCCTATTGGCGAAGTTTGCGATGAGTCCTGGCCAACTTGAGGCCCCGAGGAAGTTACATCTGGCCGATATTAATTTGAGATATAGATGAGAGGCTCTCCTCCTCATCCCTATGTTTCTCTCCCTCCTCCTCCATTTCGTCTCCTTTCCTCCTCCTCCTCCTCCTCCTTTCTTTCTCTCCTGGGGAGCTTCAGGAGGCGACTGATTGGCTGTTCTAACCTGTCGGCTCTATTTCTTTGTCGCCGTCCTTGCCGTTTTCTTATTTTTCATTTCGGTTTGGCAGAGGCAAGAGAAGAAGGTTCGACGATTTTCTCCTCAGCTGAGTATGAGTTGTTGCTTTTATGAGAGAGATGACGATGACGATGATGATGATATGATGATGACATTGTTGTTGTTGTGGTTATTCTTGTTATTATTTTTTTTTATTGTTGTTGTTTTACTGTTGTTGGTGTTTTTGTTGCTCATGGTCTGCTTCACCTTCTTTGATTATTACTGTTATCATTATTATTATCAATATTATTATTATTATTATTATTATTATTATTATTATTATTATTATTATTATTATTATTATTATTATTATTATTATTATTATCAAAAATAAAAATAACGGCCAAACAATTCGTGAGGAGATGCGGTGCAGACATCGGCAGAAGCTTTTCCTCGATCAGAGTCGTTCCGTCATTATGAATCTTTTTGCAGAACTTGTCAATGCTGTAACGATCAAATTTTTAAGAAGCACAATGGCTGTTACTTTGCTGTGCCGTGAGTGAAGTCAACGTTCCCGCACGTGCAAGTACTCTCATCTATTCCGCAGGTCACCGAGGAACCTGACGAATTGATTCATTCACTAAAGCAGACAGCCTCGTTATAAGCCAACCATTTTTCATGATGCTTGCTCTTATTATTTTTTTTTTACTTTCCTCCCATGGCACTGATAGGCTTTCTTGGTGAGGCATGATGGTCGGCCCCAGTCCTCTGTGGCGCAAGCAAGTGTTTATAATGCCGCCATCTAGCTCGGCTCATGTTGTCCCCAGGAGCTCATCTTTGATCCTCTTTTTTTATAGAGAGAATCTAGAGCTCGGTTACTAGGTGGTCTTCAGGACAGCATCTGGGTAGTCTTAGGCCACTCGGCGGTGACTGAAAAATCCCATGTTGTGGTGGCGGGCGGGACACGAACTCGGCTCCTCCTCGACGCCGCACCCGCACGCTAACCACTCAACCACCGCCTTCCCTTTTATGTTTCCTCTTCCTCCTCCTCTTCCTTTTTTTTCTCTCCCTCTCCCTCTACTCCACTCCACCCTCACTCCATATCTTTTTCTTTTCTCGTCTTCTCGCTCCTTTAAGATTCTCCATCCAGTATTTTTTTTTTCCCCTCTTCCTTCCCTTCTCTCCTTTCCTCCGCCACTATTCTTCCACTAAACTACTCTCCCTCCTTTTATATAACTTTCGTCTTCCTGTTCCTCTTCCTTTTCCTCCCAAACTACTTTTCCTTCGTTAACTTTGCTCTTCCTGTGCCTTCTTGCTCCCATTGTACCTCGAATCTCACTCATTCTCCGCCTCCTCTTCTTCCCCCTCCATTTCCTTCTCGACTATTCCTATTCTTCTTTCCCTCTCCTTACTCCTTCTACATTACTCCTGCTCCTCTAACTTTGCTCTTCCCTCCCCTCCACCTCTTCATCCTCCTCCACCCGACGACATGACAATCAAGGTAATTAGTCTCTATTCACTCACCTGTCTGCAAATTGCGCTCATTATAGGCGAGCGTTCATTAATTATTAAACAAGGGAAGGCGTCTGTGAGGTAAATTACGTTCACCTCCTAAGGGGAAAGTGCAGAGCAAAAGGTAAGGTAAAAGAGAGAGAGAGAGAGAGAGAGAGAGAGAGAGAGAGAGAGAGAGAGAGAGAGAGAGAGAGAGAGAGAGAGAGAGAGAGAGAGAGAGAGAGAGAGAGAGAGAGAGAGAGAGAGAGAGAGAGAGAGAGAGAGAGAGAGAGAGAGAGAGAGAGAATGTAGGATAAAGGTGAAAGGAGTACGAGAAGACGAAAGGAAAAAAAGTAAGAAGCCTAATAATGGAAATAAAAAAAAAAATGGTTGTGAGGGAGATGTGTATGGAAAATAAAAATATCGAGGAGGAGGAGGAGGAGGAGGAGAAGAAGGAGGAGGAGGGGGTTAGGAGGGAGGTAGGGTTGGTATCCGATTCCGATGCCACTTCTTCAGCAGGACAGATGCGAATCTTCACCTGGGAGGCATCCGTGCTTACTCACGCCCCCTGACAGCTGCGGCGGGAGGGAGGGGCGAGGAGGGAGGAGAGGCGGAGAGGCAAGACACGTGTGGGGAAGGAAGAGATTCTAAGGGTTGGAAAGGGGAGGCAGAGAAGAAAAGTATGAGGGGAACGACGTGTATTGAAAAGTCACGGAAGAGATCAGAAGGAAGGATATGGAAGAAAAAGAAAGAATAATGGAAAAAGTAGGATGGCGTAAAATCACTCATACCGATTTCCGACCCAAAAACTGCTTTCCTCACCCAAATAACTGCCTTCATATATGGTTATCGTTTAAATAGATAATTATTGGTGTTTCTTGGCAACAGTTATGGGCCAGAAACCGGTAAATACGAGGCTCTGAGTACGATAATCTGGCAACCGTGCGTAGAATGAAGGATGGGTAGGGAAAAGAATGAGATGGGAAGGATCTGGAAGGAAGAGATCAGAGGAAGGTACTGAAAAGGTTAGAGAAAGTGTCGAGAATGAACTTAGATAGGAATAATACGGTAGGAATAGATTAGGAATAAATGGAGGTAAAGGTTAATGGAAGGAAGAGATGAGAGGAAGGTACTGAAAAGGTTAGAGAAAGATCAAAGGTGGGAGATGTGTCGAGAATGAACTTAGATAGGAATAATACGGAAGGAATAGATTAGGAATAAATGGAGGTAAAGGTTAATGGAATGAAAAAGAGGAAAAGGATAGATGGAAGAGGCGTGAGGAGCAACAGAGAGAAGATGGGAAATAAGGGTAGGGAAGAGAATCGAAATGAGTTTAGGAAAGATGACGATGAAGTTAAATAATGAAAGTAAGGTGACAAAAGTAGAGATGACGGAGTGTAAAAAAAAAAAGAACTAAATGGAAGTAGGTGAGAGTTTAGGCGCTGATGTGATGCACTGGCGTATGAGTGTCTGTGTGAGCGTATGTGAGTGTACGTGAATGTGTAATTATGTGTAAACTATCAAACATGTGTAAATGGTTGTTTTGGTGTGTACGTGTGTATGTACGTGTATGATTAGGTAAGGTAGTGGTTAGGCCGCTTGTTTAACTGTTGCTGACGTCAGGGGCGAAAGGCGAAGCGAGGTGATTTGTTCGCCCGTAGAGTCGACTAGACAGTGGCCTTCCAACCCACAAATCGCCATGACGTGCATAATGGCTGTGTATTTGGAAGGAATAACGCCCAACACAAAGCACACAAAAGAAAAATAAGAAAGAGGGCGTAGGTATAAGCAGAGAGAGAAAGGACAACAGGACATGCGAGAGTGAGTAGAGATTGAAATGGGAGGAATTTAAATCAAATATTCTACAAAATGGGACCAACTGAAAAGAAAGGTAAATGAAGAAATTGGAGAGAGGAGAGGAGAGGAAAGAAAAGGAGAGAAATGGAGAGGAGAGGAGTGACAAGGAAAAGGGATAAGAGAGAAAAGGATACTACATAGTTTCAGTTATAGGAAGAGCAAAAATAAATGATGCTGAAGACGAAGAAGGTGAAGATGAAGATGAAAGAGGCGAGGAAGAAGAAGGAGGAGAGGAAGGAGAAGAAGAAAAATAAGATAAAAGAGAGAAGGTAAAGACGATATGAAGACAAAGAAAAGCTCTAAAAAAAAGGAGAAACGACAAATTTAAGGAAGGGTACCAGAGACCAGTAATATGCATGAGAAAATAATAGACGAGAGGGAAGGAGAGGAAAGGAAATAATATGGAAACAGGAGAGGAATGGTGAGGAAAAAATAGCAGGGGAAAGGGGGAGGAAAGAAAGGGAGGAAGAAGAAAGCAGAGGAGAGACGAAACAATATGAAGGGAATATGAGTGGAGAGGACAGAAAAGACGAGATGAGGAGGGAGAGAGATAAAAGAAGGAGAATAGGATATGAGGTGATGGGTGACGAGAGGTAAGGAGAGCTATAGGAGAAGCGAGAAAAGGGTGTGAGAGAAGAAAGAGAGAATAGAAAACAGCGACGATAAATTAGGTCAGTACACATATTGGTTTATTGGAGAAACGAAAATTAAAGAAAAGATATAAAAAAGAAATGAGGTGAAACGAAATGAGATGAGAATTGGGGAGCTGAGGAAATTGCTTATAGGGAAACATCAGTAAATATTAATTAAGAAGAGACATTTTGAGCATTTGCAAATCAATATATTTTTCTTTGTAAATTGCTGGTGTTAATAAGGATAAGTAGATATGGTCAGATCATCAGAGTCATAAAATGGAAAAGGTTGGCCAAGTTCATCAGGTGCCGTGTTGTTTGCAAGAGTCTCGCCCACCCTGTGATGCCAACCCGGGGATTCCTCCGGGCAAGTCTCTATGCAGGCCCCTTTCCCAGCCCAAGTGCCTCATGGAAGATTTTTTCTTCCCATTTTTTTTTTTTTTTACGTCGTGGCGTATTGCACCGGTAGGCTTCTTCCCGGTGGATCCTGATAGTCGGCCCAAGGCTTCTTCCCGGTGGATCCTGATAGTCGGCCCAAGGCTTCTTCCCGGTGGATCCTGATAGTCGGCCCAAGGCTTCTTCCCGGTGGATCCTGATAGTCGGCCCAAGGCTTCTTTCCGGTGGGGCCTGATGGGCGGTACAACCCGTTCTGGCGCAGGCGAGTGTTTATAGTGGCGCCATCTTGCATTGGCTCATGCTGCCCTCCCGGAGCTCATCTCTAATCCTAGAATCTAGAGTCAGGGTTGATAGGTGGTCTTCTGGACAGCATGTGGGTAGTTTTAAGCCACTCGGCGGCGGCTGAAAAATCCCAGCTTGGTGGCACCGGGCGGGGATTGAACTCGCGTCGTCCTGAACGCAGCGCCGTCAGGCTATCCATTCAGCCACCGCCTCTCCTATATCTACCTCCTCAATCCTCGCACTTTTTTGGGCCTCCCATTGGCCTCCTCTGCTCGGGGATGTCTTTAAAAGAGACAACCCGGTAAGCAGAGTCAACTTCTGGGTAGCGTGTCACTTGTCCATATAGCTGGAGTTGTCATTCACGGACTATACAGCTAATAGGCCTCGAATCTTTCTCAAGAAGTAATCGCTTCATTGACAGAAACGCTTTCCACCGATAGATCATAATTTTGTGTAGGCGCTTATTACCAAAGGCATCAATCCTAATCTTCAAAGCAGCATTCAGTGTTTAGGTCTCACAGCCAAAGAGTAAGATAGGGAGTACAACCAACTTGAAGATTAAGCTCTTTGTCCTGCATAGGTATCAACAACGCCATATACTCATGCTGAGTGAGACCATAACAATGTGGCCCAAGTCAGTCCGCCGTAAGACTTCCTGACGAGACCCGCCATTGTTCTGAACTACGCTACCAAGGAATGTGAAATTTTCCATGATTTCAGTGTCCTAGCCACACGCATGAACAGACGGCATTGTTTCATCTAGTAGGCCTACAAATACTTATACCTTCGTCTTGGTCCAGGACACCTGGAATCCCAAGGGCTTTGCTTCATCGTGCAGTGCCTCGAGAGCCATCACCAGAACCTCCAGTGACCACGCAAAGATTTCTGCATCATCGGCAAAAAGCAAGGTCATTGACCCTCGTATTGCCAACAGATGCTCCATGATGTTCAGTTATGATGCCTCTATCACAGGATGGATATATATTCCATGGAAGCAATACAAAGAAGAATGACGAAAATTATCCTAGAACAACACGCATTATCGGATATGAGTTGGATCAATTCAAGTTCAGGAAGGGGAATTGAGTGAGCTGTTGAACGACTATTTATTCTCAGTCTTCGCACAAGAAAAACCATTGCGGAAGAGCTAGGAAATATGAAGGCGAAGATAGCGGCAAGTTACGGGACGTGATAATCACTAAGGAGGTAGTCCAGGATGAGATTCTTAGGTTAAGGAAAAAGAAAAACTGACGAAATATTTCCACTACTCAGGAACAAGATTTGGACAAGTTTTTAACAAGGTGAAGTCAGTATTTTCCCTCTTGACACCAATGCGGTACCGTTGGATCAACCAATCAAGGAGATCAACCCCTCTCGTATACATGATATATTTACCAATTAGATTTGGCTGAGGGATATGAGTTATCTTTTTTTCTTTCATGCACCAGCGTTTAGCAAACCGGAGCTAATGATTGTTGATCACTTCCAGTGATCTAGTTACCTATCTATCTATCTATACCTTCTAATGTATCTATCTATCTATCTATACCTTCTAATGTATCTATCTATCTAGATAGATGGATAGATAGATAGACAGATAGAGATATATTAAGTTCTGCTTATGACGCTTGTAGGCTTGTTGGGGCTTGAGGGTCGGCCCTGCCCGTTTAGCCCAGGCAAGTGTTTATTATAGAGGTGCCATCGGACAGCATGTGGGTAATCTCTCTCTCTCTCTCTCTCTCTCTCTCTCTCTCTCTCTCTCTCTCTCTCTCTCTCTCTCTCTCTCTCTCTCTCTCTCTCTCTCTCTCTCTATATATATATATATATATATATATATATACACACACACACACACACACACACACACACACACACACACACACACACACACACACACACACACACACAGAGAGAGAGAGAGAGAGAGAGAGAGAGAGAGAGAGAGAGAGAGAGAGAGAGAGAGAGAGAGAGAGAGAGAGAGAGAGAGAGAGAGAGAGAGAGAGAGAGAGAGAGAGAGAGAGAGAGAGAGAGAGACTTAGTCTGTCAACCATAATTTGCATAATGCTTTGAACCTCTTAATGAATTCGAGACGACCCGCTCTGGGTAAGCACCCGAAACCGTTCTAAAAGAAAAAAAGGCTCCCATAATCCCTTTTCTCTTTCCTTCCTTCCCCTGATGTCTTCCTTCGTCCCTACCTCCCCCTCCTACCTACCTCCTCCATCCCTTCCCCCCATCTATCTTTAGCCCATCCTCCCGCTCCTACCTTCCTCTTCCATCTCTCCTTTCCCATTTACATTTGTCTCTCCCTTCCCCTCTTACGTATCTCTTACTTCCCCTCCTCTCCTTTCCATCCCTACTTTTCCATCTACCTTTTTCCCTCCCTCCCTTGTTTATCTTCTTTCCTCCCTCCTTTGCTATAATATCTACTTTTATCCCTCCCTCCATGCGATCTATCTTCTCCCTTCACTCCCTCACTATATATCTTCCTTCCCTCCCCTGCTACCCCCTTCTTTCCTTCCTGCGCAATCTATATTCTTCTCTCTCTTCTCCGTTATTTAATTTCTTTTTACCTTTCTTTCTGAATATCTCTGCTTTCCCTCTTCCATCGCTCCCTAGTTTTCTTCCTTCCTCCCTTCCTCTTCTGCTCTCTATCTTCGGCTTCCCTTTCTTCCTGTCTGCCTTCTTACCCAGTTCCCCTGCTGTCACCTTCCCTCCCTCCCCTCCTTGCTATCTGCCTTCTCATCTTCCCTATCTTTCCTCCCTTCCTTGTTATCTACCTTCTTACCTTCTTCTCATGCTGTCTACCTCTTCCCTACACTGCTATCTACTTTCATTTCCCTCTCCCCTGCCATCAACCTTCTTTCCATTCCCTGCTCTGTACATTTTATTTCCCTTTTCTAATGTCAACCTTCTTGCCACCCTTCCTTACCGTACACTTTTTTCCTTTCTTTCTTCCATGCGATCTATTTTATCCCCCCCCCCCCCACCCACCCCATCGTTATTACTTTGTTTTTCATCCCTCGCAAAAGGCCTATCTTCTTCCCCTATTTCCTGCTTTCTCTATCTTCCATCTTCCTTATCTCCTTTGTTTTCTACTTTCTTCCCTTCCTACCTTGTTATCTTCCTTACTCCCTCCCTTCCATGCAATCTATCGTATTTCTTCCCTCTCTTGATATTCACCTTCACGCCCGGTAAGTCAACAACTGATTGGATACTACTACTTCGCGTCCTTGTGGAACGCCGACTTGAGTATCGACAGGGGCATCTCGCACCCTATGTCGATCTCAAGAAGGCATTTGACTCAGTGTGTCGTGAGGCACTCGGGGACATTCTGTGGATCCGTGGGATTCCTCCAATAATTATTGACTTGATAAATGTTCTTTTCTCTGTGACTGAGACTGCTGTGATGTGTTGAGGAGGCGTTTCCAGCCTTTTCCCTAGTAATTTAGGATGAGACTGCTTTGCGTGGCACGCTTCCCGGACGTCAATCCTACTTATAGGGTTGTATCTGTTCAAGAATATCATGAGTGGAGATCACATAATTCATGGCTGGGTCAAATTGATCGATCTTATCAGGAGTGGCTTAGAATGGGAAGGATAACTGCGTGGGAGCTCGTTCAAAGAGTGGATACGACTGGGGAGTGAAGGAACGCGCCTCCTAGCGCATGCTCCGCTTTAGTTAGTTAGTTCTTTCCCGCTTTTGCCTGCTTTCTTTCCTACCTCCCCTGCTGTCTACCTTCCCCTCTCCTCCTCCTCCTTCAGTCCAGTCATTCCCCCACTCCCCCCTCCGTTTCTCCCTTCTCCATACGGTTTTTAGTTCAGTTTTTCTTTTATTCTTGGTTCCCCCTCAGCATTTACTCTCCCTTTTCAATTTTTTTTCGTTTCTTCCCTCTCGATCTATCACACTATTTTACTTGCTTCCCTGAACTTTATTGCAACTTTGGTTTCTCTTCCATTTACTCTATTCCTTCCTATTCTCTTTTCCCCTTCTCTCTTGTCTCCTTAACTCACTCCCTTCCTCTCTACATCACTTTTGATCTCTTCCGGCTTTCCTTCCTCCTCAAGCCCTTTCCCGCTTCCCTACTCCTCTTCTTCTTCTTCATCCACCTCCTCCTTACTAATCTCTCCCTCACTGTTTCCTTCCTCAGTCATATCCTGTCTCTCTCTCAGGCCCCTTTCATCCCTCAGGGCGAGGGGGAAGGAGGAAGAAGCCGTCTACTCTCTCCCGCCGAAGTCCTCCATCTCGCTGCAGCCGCCACCCTTTTACCTTAAAGCAGCAGGGATATTGAAAGCCGGAAGCAAAGCTGACTAGGTTCTTGGTATCCGCATGCTTGCCAAGGAGTGAAAAGAGGGATACTGCACCAGTAAACTATACTTGTGCACACCTATTGCTTCGAATGAGAAGAAAAAAGAACAACAATAACATTAGAAACTAGTGGTAAATAATCGTAGCAATAATAATAGTAATAGATATTATCATAATTAGTATTACCACTTTTACCATTATTATTATTATTGTCATATTTACTATTCAATATTAAAAATACAATTAAATATTGATATTGATAAAAATGACAAGAATAGCACTACTACTACTACTACTACTACTTCTAATAATAATAATAATAATAATAATAATAATAATAATAATAATAATAATAATAATAATAATTATCATGTGAATAACAAAAAATGAACAACTCACAACGGTGAAAACAGAAAATACGTCATATAACGTTGCATGGTGACTGAAGGCTTCCCGAGGCGCCCCGGCACACCGTTATTACTCTCGTCCGCTGCGGCGCGCCTCAGCTGGTCAGAGAGCCACGAGTGCGATGCTAATTGGCTTAACGTTGGCTGTAGAAGATTTATTTGACTTAGTGACGTCTAGTGACTAACCTTGTAAGCACAGTTATAACACTGCACGGAGGCATGTGGTTTTCCTCTTTGAGATTTCAGGGGTGCTGTGTGTATCAGTATAGTAAAGATACTTCTATTTCATTTGTCTCTCTTGCTCTATAAGGTCTTTGTGACGGTGGCATCCTAAGTGCGTGGATGTCAAATATTTTCTTACATTCTTATATATTATTTATATTTTTTTCTTATTTCTTTGGACTCGGTGGAAATGTTCTTTTTTAACAAATAAATGAGAAACTGCGGAATAGGTAGGCCAATATGGAAATCTGAAAATAATTCTAAGGAGTTTGCACAGCCTGCGAGATGCAAAGAGCAGATGGATCCATAGGGGGAGCCTGAAGACTGATCATGGTCGCTCTTTTTTATGAAATTCCCTGAGGACACAAGAGGTACCCTTGATATGGAGCATGAAGAAAGGTGACAACAAAAGCAACTTCACAACATTGTTTATTTTTTTAGAAATTTATTTGAGATGATTGTGAAATAGAGTTGTCTCTATATTGGTCCCGCTTTCCTCGCATTTTCTTCCCTTCTTCATTTCTTCCATGTTCTCTATTACTCTGGCCTTCCCGTGAGACTCGGTCCTATCAGGGTAGTTACACAGACCCTTGTACAGATAGAAACAGGTAAAGGGAATGGCCATACGTCAGCGACTCACGACAGCTGATCACGCCAACCCAAACCCCTTCACCAATACCACTTCCGCGGCTTTATAGTCACCACCACGGCAGTCATTGTTGTCACCATCATCACTACCACCCAATAGCCTCTACATTATTCACCTCCAGCGTCACTTTCTTTAAGCGTCACTATCACCGCTTATATTTGGAAAAAATTAACATTTCAGCCCTTTATTACTTTACTTATCGTACACTCTTAGCGATTAAGGGGGTGGAAGGATACGTAAGACGAGTTTCATTTCTTATTCTAAACTTGTACTTTTAAGCCGACTCATAATTCCTTTACACCCTCATTTTGAATCGATCTAATCCCCTCCCTATGTCTTCATATGCTAATTCTTATTCCAATTATTCATTCCAATATTTTCCCTTATTTTATCTACCCCACTCTCCTCTTTTCCTCCTCCTCCTCCTCCTCTTTCTCCTACTTCACCTCCTCCTCCTCCTCCTCCTCCTCCCCACTTTTTTACCACTTCCTCTTTTCCTTCCTTCCGTCCTCCTCCTCCTCCTCCTCTTCCTCCTCCTCCTGCGCCTTTAATGCATATTGCGAGGTAGCGTCTTGGTAAACACAACTATCATATGTGAAAAAATTGCAAATATTTATCTCCTTAGCTTTTGCTTCAAAGAGGAAAGAAAGTAGAAAGGAAGAGGAGCAGAGGGCATGAGCACGGAGGACAGGCCAAAAAGAAGGCAGGTCGAGAGTTAGCATAGAGAGTAAGAAGGAATGAGGTAGGGAAAGAAAGAAAGAATGAATGAGGGCATGCAGGAAGGAAAGAAGCGAGAGCGAAGAAAGGAAGAAAGGAAAGCTTTCGTATATAAGGCCAAGTTTGTTTACAGGACAGATATTGCCAACAGTAAGGAGTTAGCAGAGGCAACTTGCTTCTTACATTTGGAGTCCCAAGTGTCTAATCTTGATCTCAGATAGGTCGTCAGTGCCTCGCCCGGCGCCCCAAGGCTCCCGGAGTACATTGGCGTCCTGTTTCCTCTACTGGAACAAAAGAGCATCGCGGGGCCCTTCACACGCCATGCTTGACTCCACTAGACTCTGGCTTAAAACGTACAATTAACGAAAAGTCAATATAACATTCCGGGAAATATATTTTGTCTTGCTCTCAGAAGACGAAACTGAAATGCAAACGAAGGTGTGTGGGTTTCAGAATCATTAACTAGTTCGGTGAAAGTAAGACATTCAACTTTTGATTAAAACGTAGGAAAGAGAGAAAAGAGGGAAGAAATCTGAAAAATCCTGATGATATAGTTTCTCTTACTAAGGAAAAAACGTAACTGAAAGATGGAGATATCTTTCAAAGCTTTAATGAGTTCGTCGATATTTGGATCCGTCTTTGAAATCCGACTGATACAAAAATAACAAAAACAGATGCCAACTTTATCGGTCAGACAGGCTGGAGGAAAGTGGGTGAAGGTGGTGCCGTCCTCGTCCGGCGGTGGCGGTAGGTGGCGGCAGCGCTTCGCCCGACGTGCT
>NC_066539.1:14042760-14085260 GCF_024679095.1 Eriocheir sinensis | reverse complement strand
ACGGGCTCACGAAGCCCGCACGCTTACCATTCAGCCACCTCCTCAGCCGGTGGCCCAGGATTGTAATCACCAGCCAGAAGCACCCTCCCTAAAAGAGCTTGGAACTCAAGTGACGATTAGGGTATGGCTGGAACATCACATAACCCCCTCTGGGAGGAAGGACACAACCCCAGACTGACACCCGATACCCATTTACTGCTGGGTGGAAAGGGGACACTGATTAAAGGAGAGGAGACTGCCCACTCGTCTCAACTCTGCCTCTTGGTTTTGAGCTGAGCTCGCTATAAGCGCTACCGTACAGAGTTGAGTGTGTGTGTGTGTGTGTGTGTGTGTGTGTGTGTGTGTACATTTATCTATTTGTAAAGTCACGTGGTTAGGTGTGTAATTTCTTATGTACTGCCTAATGCTCCGGTAGGCTCTCTTGAGCCAACGGGTGGACGGCCCCAGTCCGTTAATGGCGAATTTTAATATAGGTGGCTACCATGATATACGACGTGTTTGGCCCATGCTACCTCCCCAGTGTTTCTCTTGACCAAAGTCGCTGAAGTAGGAGTTAGTATTAAGATCTGGATAGCATGTGGGTAATTTTCCGCCACTCGGCGATGGTAAAAGATAATTGTCAGGGTGTAGAACTTGACCGGGACCTCGGGATCACCACGCTAGCGTGCGTGTTCTTTTTAATGTTTTTTTTTATTTTTATATTTGTATGAGTGTGGACATAAACGGCAACCAAAATAAAACATAAATACTTCAAAATAACTTTACTGGAGTAGTGAAAGATATCTGAAAGCGGATCATCACAAATGTTAGAATCACAAAAGAACAAGCTATCGATCAGTCGATCTGAATCCAAAATCCATAGCAAGCCTGGACATCAAACTGTGCCTCAGTAGCCCGCGCCCCTTTAGCTCATCAATACCTGTAACCCACCCTCACTACAACAACACCTGCTCCCCACGCCGGCCAAGCTCCGCCAATAAGTTGCCCCCCACTCCCACCTTATACATGTCCTCCGCACCTGTCAGGCGCCAATTTCACGACGGCACGGAAAGGAAGGAGCTAAACAGAGAGGAGGAAATAGTGAGTAAGTCGAGGAAGAGGAAAAGGAGGAGGAGGAGAAGTGGAGAAGGAAAAGAAGAAAAGTGTACAGAAGTCAGAAACACAGGAGTAATAATAATACAAATTCTAGTGATAATAATAATAATGATAATAAGAATAATAACAGTAACAAAAAAATAACAATAAAAACATAACTATAATGATAATAACAACAACAACAACAACAACAACAACAATAATAATAATAATAATAATAATAATAATAATAATAATAATAATAATAATAATAATAATAATAATAATAATAATAATAATAATAATGATAATGATAATAATAATAATAATAATAATAATAATAATAATAATAATAATAATAATAAGAAGAAGAAGAAGAAGAAGAAGAAGAAAAAGAAGAAAAAAAATTAGAAAAAAAAGAAGATTGATAATAATAATAGTAGTAGTAATAATAATTAGAAAAAAAGAAAAAAAAAAGATTAGGGATTAGGGGGGTTATGATGAGCAATATGATACTGATGATACTGATGACTAAGACGAAAATTATGAAGACAAAATGATCGTCAAATATTGAGAACAAATAAGAAAAAGTAAAGGAGGCAGGAAAATAATGGTAGAGAAAATAAAAGAGGAAAGAGAGACATAAGTATGAAGAAAAGACAAAGAAAGAATGTACTGGAGACAAAAAACAAGATACAGAAACAGTTGATGATGATGACGAGGAGAAGGAGAAGAAGGAAAACGAGGAGGAAGACGAAAAGATGGGCAAAGGAAGGAAGAAAGGAAGAAGGTATAAGAAAGCCAACAACAACGAATTTAAGACAGACGAACGGACGCTGGAGTGGCTGCCGGTATAGGAAAAAGCCGAAACACGGAAAACTACAGATAAAGGTATAGGACACTCCCACACAGCCATCAACCACTATTGTCACCTGGATATTTATAGCGCCAACGATGATGACTCCCTCTCACTCTTCCTCTCTCTCTCTCTCTCCCTTTCTCGGCCAGCGATCGAAAGCAGGACATTCTATCGGGGCACGGGTGTCCGACGACGGTGGGGAAAGGGGGAAGGGGGGTTATAGCTGAATAAGTTGTTCATGGCGGTATAAATCAGACGGGCGACGGGACTTCATATCGACCACGGAGCGAGGCACACAAATCACCTTCCTTCCTTCCTGGCGTGTGTGTATGTGTGTGTGTGTGTGTGTGTGTGTGTGTGTGTGTGTGTGTGTGTGTGTTCTGTGGTCCACGCGCGGCAAAGTTTTCGTTTTTTTTTTTTTTCATCCAAGTTTATTACATCGTCTGTTCCCGTGTATTGGTGTTGTTGTGGGGGACTGCTATGAGGGATCTTATGGCTGTTCTTGTTATTGTCGTTGTTGTTGTTGTTGTTGTTGTTGTTGTTGTTGTTGTTGTTGTTGTTGTTGTTGTTGTTGTTGTTTATGCTGTTGTTGATATAATTAAACTCACGCTCCTAGTTTTTGTTGCTGTTTTTGTCGCTGTATAATTGCCTCAGCGTTGTTCTCGCTGCTGTTTGTTTTTATTGATTTTGTTCATGTTCTTATCGGCGTTGTTGTTACTGCGATTGTGATGTGATTGATTGTCATTGATTGTGAGTAGTAGTAGTAGTAGTAGTAGTAGTAGTAGTAATAGCAGAAGTAGTAGTAGTAGTAGTAGTAGTAGTAGTAGTAGTAGTAGTAGTAGTAGTAGTTGTTGTTGATGTTGTTGTAATAAGTACATCATTGCACTCCTCTTTTTTTTATTTCATCTCCTTTTTCTTTTTCTTCTTTTTCTTCTTGCTTTCTTCTTCTTCTTCTTCTTCTTCTTCTTCTTCTTCGCTTAGGTCACCAGTAGCGTAAGTTAAAGGTAGTAAGTTCCTCTCATTTCTCTCTTTACTGTAAAATTTCCATGTCCCTTTCTTCCTTACAGGCACATGGTGTTCTCCTCTAACTATTTCCTGCCGACACGTTGCCGGAGGGAGAGGTGGGCGGGGAGGAGCCTTCATCTATTCTGTCCTGTCCTACCACACGTAGATTACTAGTAGTAGCGGTAGTAAACAAACACCCTCGCCATAGACCGACAGGTTTTCTGGTGTCTGTTCTTCCTTTGTATTCCTATGTCTTCTTCTTCTTCTTCTTCTACTTCTTCTTCTTCATTATGAAAGGGGGAAAAACATGTCATATTTTATTCTATCTTGCTTATCATTTATTTTTCTGTTATCATTATTATAGTAACATTTTTATTGTGCTAATTATTATCCTTAAACTCATCATGAACCATCACCTCTCCCATTACCTCAGCCTCCCCCCCTCCTCATCGGAGCAGCAGCGTGTTGGCTCAGCGTCTGTGTTCCGGGCCATGAGTGGGGTGAGGCAGGCGTCGACGGCCCTCTCACCCTTTGAGAGATGACTTCCTATCCGTGAGGCAGATAAACCCGAGAGCTTCCTCCAGGGAACGAGGTGGCGCTGACGATAACAGCTTTGCTGCTGATGGGAACGACGGCAATCATTACGGTGAGAAAGTGTAAAAGAATATCATACATTTAACTAGTCATCAGCCTATTATGGCCATTAGATCGAATTTTTATATATTTTCAGTTGTAATGCTTCAAAAGATATTTCATTTTTTTCTGTTTTACAGCACCCGACATTTAGTCCAATCTAAACTACACTTCTAGTGACTCTGGTGGATGTAATGCATAAAGAAAAACACAAAACTCTTATAATGATATAATTATTATTATTTTTTTTATCACCATTATCATTATTAGTATTGAGATCCATGAAATGGCATCAAGGTATAATATTTAAAATGATATAGACCCAAAGTCCCCTAGATGAGCAGACATGGATACGAAAGAGTAAAGTAAATAAATAATAATAGAATATACATATAGCCACAAGAGACCTATTTTTAAGATCAAGAATTGGGCAGAATAAAGAAATGTCGTTGGAATAGGTGAATGAGAAAAAATCCCTTGCTACATATCACAAGAATAAAGAATAAAAAAAAGTGGGCTGAGAACACTGTCCTGAGGAACATCGGTCTTGACTTGAGCATATCTACTGAACCTACTACCACATATATGCAATTTATCCTACATAGAAAAAATGTTAAACACTGAAAATATGTGTGGGAAACAATATGAACCTGGTTTCTGTTGGGCATCCCTCGGAACTGCTGCGAGTCTTCTTACTGTGTTGCATGAAGCTATGAAGTCTGTTCGCAGATTCTTAAATTTACCTCGAGCGTTTCCTGTTAATAAGCAAAAACTGATAATAACCCAAATATTTATATGGTAATATGCTCACATTGTTTATAAGACGAGGGTGCCTCTAAAAGAATTGTTGGTTTACATAAGATTGTGTTATGGTAGGTTAGTTAAGTTTTGTTGGGGTAAGTTAGGTTAGTGAGGTTAGGTTAGGTAAGTGACATTAGGTTAAGTTAGTAATATTAGTTTTTTAAAATTTTTGTTAGAATCGTTTTTCACTTTATTTGTCTTATGTGGTGCCTATAGTGCCACTAAGCACTTTTGAGGGACACATTATCCTCAACCGCAAATGAGTCTCACCGTGTCCCCCAGCAAAGGCATGGTTATCGAGAAAAAGGAGTGTGAGTAATGTCAAACTGAATTTGGTATTATTCCAGAACTACACCCGTCTCACAGCGAAATTGCTGTGTGAAGTACTTGGTAGATTATGGTGTGCTTTGTATAAATCAGTTACTTTTTTTAATAAAAAAGAATAGTGGTTTCTGAGAGGAGGGCGGGGGAAACTGGTGTTTAGCGACAGAAAAGTAGCCGTTTTTTTGTAATTCTGAAATTTTACCCTAAAATTTCATAAAAAATTTTGTGGAAGAATTGTTTTTGATTATGATCTTTTATATTTGTTTGTTTTCCAGGGTAAAAGTGTATATCAGTGACGGTGAATTCACTGAACAGGACGGGTTTTCACCTGAAAAATGAAGAATTTTTTTTTTTCGGATTATTGGATATAAATGATCTTAACACCTTTATCTTGCATCTTATAAGTCCTGCACGCATCAAACTATGTCCATTTAACCGTTTAAATGGCCAGTTTGACAGCTATACGCCCAACGTTTAAAGGGCTGGCGCTTCAATCTACTATTTCTCGTTTATTTTTCATTATTCGAATGAATTTCTTGAACTTATGAAGTCTACCATTCAAACCGTTTTCTTCCTCACCAAAAGCGTAAACAACTAAACATCTGTACTTGGTCTTGGTCACGTGACCCGTGGAAGAGGAAGAAGAGGACTGGCCCCTCGCGAGGTCCGAAAATAACCAAAACAATACGTACTTCACCACTTTTCCTTGAAATTAGAGTGAAGAGAAGATCCACAGCCTATAAGAAGGCGGTGTAGAGTGCAGGAACGGCCAGGGAAAGGAAGGAAAACGGCAAAGCAGCCTTCAAATGACTGAGTCCCTCTGCTCAACCACCACCGCCACACCTGTTGGGCTGCGGCTGTCCCTCACACAGCAGTAAGGTAAATACGCATACATTACGATATAATTTACTTACTGATATGTCTGACATCTTCATTTCCTACATCGAAGAAGGAAAATGTTATTATTGAAAAAGATGTTTTCCTAGATATGTTTCAAGCTATTTCACAGGTAGGCTCAGTGTTTGCATGGTTGGCTGAGTATTAGAAGGAAATCAGCAGACACCTGTTTGGAGGTAAAGTGCAAGATATAATATTATGAGGCTGTGCAGTACTCCTCGTCACCCATGGCAGGGGGAAAAAATTCTCTAACTGAAAATAATTTTAGCCTTGGTGGATTTGCTTTGCTTGAAGATATAGGTTATGTTGGCTATGTCCAAGATGACCTCAATAATGAACTCAGTTTTGGAAACCTATCAAAAATACAGAAGAAACACCAAGAGATCTAAAATAAGAAGCAGAGAAAGAGCTCTGCGGGTCCGTCAAACGACGTTGGACAGCTGCAGACGCAGCGTGCAGAAGTGGAGAATATTAATGAAATTTCCATTCTCATGGTGAGGAACAGAAGTGGAGGGTGGGGAAGAGGCCCACCACTTGTTAATAAACAGTCCCACCTGTCGAAACTTATTTGCCGAGGACCCCCAGTGGGTTAGGTAATTGCTAGCGGCAAAGGCCTATAACAATTGTGCTTACAAATTCCTTTACTATTAAGCTAGAGTTACCATTTTTTTGGCTACAACATGGCCTATAGGCATAATAGAAGTGACAAAAGTTTGATGCGTGTAGGACTTATATTTCCTGAGCTATGACATAAATAGTGTTGTGTTTCTTTGAACGGCAATTCCCGGAAAATTATATTTTTGAAGTATAAAAATGCCCAGAATGCTTATTTATGGGGGGATTTTGAAAACCAAAAAACTGGCATGTTTTTCAACTCTTTCTCCAATTAGTTATCAAGCCAAAAATACTTTATTTTAATTTGATGTATATTTTACAAATATTCCAAAAAAATATAGGTAAAGTTTAAAAAAAAAAAATCACAAAAAATATGAAAATAAAAAAATCAACTTTTCTCTTGATAACTTTTGAGAAAAGATGACAGTTTCAAACCATATATAACACATTCAGATTTATTGAAAAATCATGAACCTGGACACTTATAAAGCACATGTATAAAATCAGCTTTGAGAACCCCCCCCTTGGGCCCCTTCTGAAAGCAACTGAAAACTGGAGGGTGGCCAAAGGGACGAACCCAGGAATTATAAGTCTGTTTTTACTATTGGGGGCATTTTTTTTAATAATATGCATAAACATTACTGAATTTCTGGGGTTACCTATTCTTACCATAACGCCCTTCAGTGCCCTCCGAGCATTACAGTTCATTCCTGAGTCAGAAAACAATTTAGTATTCCGGAACATTTGTTCCAATGAATCCGAGCATTTCAATTTCTTTCATTTCTTTCAGTATCATTCAAGTGCCACTCCCTACCCGTGCCGGCGATGCTTTCCTTCCGCAGAGAAAACATGAATCCTCCAATTACCAAAGAGGATCAACTTTTTACATGCATGTCTTTCTTTACAGCAATATTACTTTGAAGGCTGCATGTGTATTTGTTTTCTTTGTGAGAAGTTTCTGTGTGTGTGTGTGTGTGTGTGTGTGTGTGTGTGTGTGTGTGTGTGTGTGTGTGTAAGGGATGGGCAGATAGATAGGTTTCCGAATGTATATGTACGAAAATAAACCATGATGCAAAAGTGTTCTGAAAGTTAGGAAATGAGACTTTACAGGCAAGGATAAAGGGAGAAGAGCAGGAGAAAGGAAAACTTAGATACTAAAAGAATATTAGGGAGAGGAGCGTTAAGTAAGGGAAGGGGAATAGTACAGTAGGGACTAGAGGGGAGAAAGAAGATGGAAAGAGAAGAGAGATGAAAGTCAAGGAAAATAATGTAATCGGAGGATGTAGGGATGCAGAGGAAAGATGATGAGAAAAAGGAGTGGAAAGGGGAATGGAAGGAAAAGGGAGGAAAGTTTTGAGAAGGGTAAAGGACAAAAAATCTGTAAAGGAGAAGGAGCAATAGGTCCAGGAGGAAAAGGAGAGAGAGAATACATAGGAATACATAGGAACAACAGACTACGTGTGGTAGGACAGGATAGAATAGATGAGAGAGAAGGAAGAATAGAAGGAAGAGCAGGAGGAATAGTAGTAGTAGTAGTAGTAGTAGTACGAAGAGGAGGAATCATAGTAGCTCTGCAGTATAGACTATGCAGATTAGAGAGAGAGAGAGAGAGAGAGAGAGAGAGATTTGAATTTATTTTACCCATAAACAAGGAAGAATGGTTTAAGCAGTGAAATAATTAGACGTATTAACATGCACTATCGGGAGCACGTAACTAAGAGGAAGAAAAAAGGGTTTTAAGGGGGGGCACCATATATCCACAGATGTTCAACATCCGCGAGTGTTACCTAATCCCCAGGGATCTAAAGGGACCACAATATTCGTAGATCCGGAAGCCAATATGAAATTTGATATGAGAATTTGTCATGACGAACAACTGACTAGGAGAGAAAGAAGGTCATCTTGATAATGTAGCAGTTATTCCCAAGCCATCTAATACCATCTAATAAAGCTAATAAATTAAAGAACTGTGGGTAAACGATGCAGCATGATTAAAAAAAGAACATATAAAGGGTGTTACTGCTACAGCCGGAAAACATGACACTAAAACAAAGCAAATTTTTGGATGAAAACATGTTGAACGAACAAACATGAGCTGTGATACAATCCAAGTATAGAATCTGTAGCCTTGGTAAGGGCATTGATACAAAACAACTTCATACACACATTGCTCGATTTAAACAATGTACACCCACATATGAAAAGCGTATTCATATTTATAAAAACAAAACATGAAAATATAGAGAAGCCTCATTTGTCCCGGGTGGAGTATTTCACCATCCTCAAAGGGGAAAAGGAGATGAACATTTATCAAGTGCATGAACTGGTGGAAAGGCAGTGGGACAAAAATTGAAGTCAAGAAAAATGTCATAAACAAATGTGAAGGGACTGCTTTAAAACAACGACAACGTAAAGTATAATCCCATAGGCAGTTGGCCTCCATCGAAAGATCACCATTTTGTTTCTGGAGACTATGAACTAAAAAATAATAGCAACGAAACAAATCTATTGCAATTGCAACTCTTACGCTAATTAGGCAAATACACAAACATACAAACACACACACGAACACAAAAAACACAATCACAAAAAACAAAAAAAGCACGCAATTAAGGTCACATATGCCCAACCCTTCAGCCATACACACACACACACACACACACACACACACACACACACGGGCACGAGCGCGCGGTGTACACAACCACCGTCCGATGCGAGGATAAAATTCCCCTTAAATCCCCGGCTGTGTTTACGTCCGGCTAAATTGGCCGCCTCATCAGCGGGCCAATTTTTCACCGGAGCTTAAAATGGGTTGTTGAGCAAATGGTTTCTCTCTCTCTCTCTCTCTCTCTCTCTCTCTCTCTCTCTCTCTCTCTCTCTCTCTCTATATATATATATATATATATATATATATATATATATATATATATATATATATATATATATATTAATAATAAACGGGTTGTATGTATTGGGGAAAGGCTGTCTTTGGCTGAAGCTGTACAAACATGCATTTCACAAACAATCACAAGGTGAAACATAAACAAACAGGTAGCATAGTCTATAGAGACCAAGGGGCAACGTGTGTTGTTATGTATAAGTGGTGGCTGAGCGATTAGCGTGCCCGGCATCACGTCAACGAGGACGCTGGTTCGAGTCCTGCCCACTGCCACAGATGTGATTTTTCAGTCACCGCCAAGTGGCCTAAGACTACCCACATGCTGTCCTGAAGACCACCCATCAACCCGGACTCTAGAAGAAACCGTCCAAGTGAATCAAAAATGAGTTCCGGGGGGCAGCATGAGCCAAGCATAACTGGCGCCACTATAAAAATTGCCTGCGCCATGACGGGCTTGGGCCGACCACCAGGCCCCTGAAGAAAGCCTACCGGCGCTATAGGCTGAGATGTAAACACACACACACACACACATATTGTACTTTTTCAACATTGTATTTTTAACGGGTATATTTTCAGCTTAACAGCTGCAATCACTTATTTTGGGAACCCTCCATGACTAGTTGAGGTAGGCGGTGGCTGAATAGATAGCAAGACGGCCCCGCGTTCAGGAGGAAGCGAGTTCAATTCCCGACTGGTGCCACCAAGCTGGGATTTTTCAGCCGCCGCCGAGTGGCTTTGAACTACCCACATGCTGTCCAGAAGACCACCTATCAACCCGGACTCTAGATTCTACGATTAAAGATGAGCTCCGGGAGGGCAGCATGAGCCAATGCAGGATAGCGCCACTATAAACACTCGCCTGCGCCAGAACAGGCTGGGCCGACCATCAGGACCCACCGGGAAGAAGCCTTGGACCGACCATCAGGATCCACCGGGAAGAAGCCTACCGGCGCAATAGGCCAAGACGTAAAAAATAAAAAAAAGTGCACGATAGCTATGTTGTGAGAGGGATACTCGCTCTCGCGATAAAGCCTAGAGCAAAACGGCAAATATCCCAACTTCTAGACTATAACGAGTCTAGGCTGCACTAGAAAAAACAAATAATAACGTGTGAAACAGTCGAATGAAGCAACCGAGCAGGGTGCTGGCCTGGACGCAGGTAGAGAGAGGAGCCGCAAGCCCCTTACTTCATTCTTTAAAGCAGCCTCGCTCCGTGTGGACGCTCTTCCCCGCTCTGCTCACTGGAGGTGCGATTCCATGACTTCCTCCCAGACCGGCGCCCACTTCTCCCCGTCTCACCGGGCGAGTTTGGTGGCCGTGCTTTTGACGAATCCTAGCGCCCACGGGCTGTTTGTCGTCCGCGGAGGTGCGGTTCCACGATCCCCTACCATACTGGGGCCCCCTTCTCGTCTCACCGGGCGAGATGGGCGGCCGTGCTTGTGACGATTCCTAGCGCCCACGGGCTGCTTTTTGTCTCCGGAGGTGCGGGGCCATGATCCCCTCCCATACCGGCGCCCACTTGCCCCCGTCTCACCGGGCGAGATGGGCGGCCGTGCTTGTGACGATTCCTAGCGCTCAAGGGGTTCTTTTCGTCCCCGGAGGTGCAGTTCCATGATCCCCTCCCATACTGGCGCCCACTTCTCCCCGTCTCAAGGGGCTATTACACTGGGCAAGTTTTCCGTGGATCTTCAGTCAAACCACGATTTCCGCTGGCGTGGTTCTCATATTTGCGTGGTTTTCTGACGTGTCCACGATCTTCCAAAGCTACGGTGGATTTCACTGAAGGACGACGGTATTACTCATCATCATCAGCAGCAGCAATAACAAGAAACAATTGAGAACCACGTTAGCGGAAATCGTGGTTTGACTGAAGATCCACGGAAAACATGCCCAGTGTAATAGCCGCTTCACCGGGCTAGATGGGCTGCCAGCTACGCATATTTGCTGTCGTCTACGTTTATGGGCGGTCAGCTACGTATTTTTGCTGTCGTCTACGTTTATGGGCGGTCAGCTACGTATTTTTGCTGTCGTCTACGTTTATGGGCGGTCAGCTACGTATTTTTGCTGTCGTCTACGTTTATGGGCGGTCAGCTACGTAAATTTCCTGGCGGCTACGCTTATGTGCGGCCAGCTACGCATGTTTGCTGTCGCCTGCGTTTATTACTTGCATGTTTGTACCGAATAGAGTTCTCCTGAGGTTCGGTACAAACATACAAGTTGTGACAACCGCGGGCAAAAAGGTAAAAGACTTAGTGATCAAGAAGGCCGAGGTCACCAAGAATAATGAGAGCATTGTATACGAGATCCCCTGCAGCGGTTGCGACAACAAATATTACGGGGAAACCAGCAGGGATCTCGCAACAAGACTGAAAGAGCACAAAGCTGACCTTCAACATCACCGGGAAAAAAGGGAAAAAAGGTCACCTGGCGAAGTGGAACGAGGCTAAAATTTTAAAAGAAAACATCTCAAGACAACACAGGAAGGCCTATGAATCTATTTTCCTCACCCTCAATAAAAAGAACAATAACAAACGAACAGGCGACCTAGTGTGGGCGGAAGCAGCAGCATATGTGGCCGTCAAGGACCAGAGAGGGAGTGGCGGATAGTGAGGACCGAGTCAGGCAACACCCTCCAAGCATCCCAGGGGAGCCCTCATTTTTGTATATAAGGCAGCTTACCCATGTATAAACCTTATTCCTCTGAAGAAGCCCACTTAGGCGGAACTAGTCAGGAGTAAACACTCGTTCCCTAGCCCGTGTTTCCTTCACCACCTTTCATCACTTGTCATAATGTCTACTCAAACCAATTATTATTATTATTATTATTATTATTATTATTATTATTATTATTATTATTATTATTATTATTATTATTATTACACACACACACACACACACACACACACACACACACACACACACACACACTTGAACTTATTCGCTTTTGGCATTATGCGATTTCTAATTACTGAATCCTACCACTGTCACACAAGAATGATACACTCACATTTTTTTTTAATATCATGGTAATTTTTTTTATTCTCTTGGCACACAACAATATTAATGACTTAGTATTCCGGGATCATTTTTTCTAAACTATTTTTAAAGTAGTTCGGTCGTAGTGTGTTGAATTTAGTAACTAACGGACTATTGTTTCACAACTTGACAAAACAATGATTTATATGAAAAGCTCGAAAAAAACTGGTTGCTTAATCCCCGTAAACATGACTAAACTGACTATTCTCTAATGAATGATTTATGATAAAATTAAGCTTTATAAAACCTAGAATGAGATGTATGTTTATAGTTCCAACTCGAAGAGAAAGTTTACTTATCCCCAGTAAGCAGCATTTCATGGACCCTCCCCTGATTCATTTTATAGCATAGCTGCAAGAAGTACTGCGTCACCTCCCTGATGAAGACATTTGTCCCGGGGCCTCCCTAGTCCCCACGCCCTCTGCTCGATATATTGACGCTGGCTGTGCTGGCTTGCGTTGCTCCCTGCAGTGACGCCGTCCAATCACAGTGACGTCACCGTTGCACGATAAACATGTTGTCCTGCACGTAAATATCCTAATATTCTCCAAGGGAGCAAGGTAATGACGGCAATCAAGGTGTGTCCTCTTGATTTATTAGTGTCATCATCAAGCGACGGAGGAAAAATTCTGTTCATTTTCTGGTTTGATCAGTGTCGGTAATTTTTCAGTGCCAAGCGGTCGTTCCGTCATCTGCATCTAAAACGAAAGAAATATGTACCATTTTGGCATTAGCTGTGTGTGGCGCGTGTTATAATTTACTCTATCTGCGGTTCTGGGAAGCGATGTAGTTAATTAATCTGCCAGCCCACCTGTTGATTAAATATACACGCCTCATATGATTTATGCAGCATCTAATTATCTAAATTCCGCGTCTGATACCCACTGATTAAACCGCCATTCTACCTGTCGCGAGCTGGCGAGCAGTGCACTTGACCATGTTTAATTCACCCATCATGCACACTGTCTGCGGAAATCCATCAGTGTGGCTGTCCTGTGGATTAGTTCCCACTTTTAACAAACTAACACATCACGTCATCCATCTCACTACGACCACGAAAACAACAAGAACTGCCTTCCTTTACACCCGTCCTCCCCATCACCACTCAGTGTTCTTCACCAATCCAATTAATGCTCAGGCAGCACAGGTGAGAGTCGAAGGAGTAAGTCTGCTGTGGGAGAGGGTGCTAACGCCTCCAATTAGCTCGGTGCCTCCCTCGCCGCCCCCTAACAACCTTTCAGGAGTAATTGGTCCTTGTTAGGCCTGAGGTGAATCCAGTCATTGGAAGGATGCAGAGCGGGGTTTAGGAGAGGAGACGGAGGGCAGGGGAGGAGTACAGGGATGTGGAGGCAGTGTTATGTAAGTGTATAGAAAGTGGCGAGGGTGAGGCATGGGGTACTTCAAGATTGATTCCTCGTGTGCAGGAATTATGGTAAAGTTAAAGTAAAGTTAAGGGCATATGGAGCAACTGCACTTGGCTGCGGTGCTCATCTCCATCGCACTGGCCTTTGAGCCTGGAGTGGTATGGTGTGACATAAGGGTGACCACAGTTTACTTTCCCCAGGATTCCTCAGGTACCCATTTATTAACAAGCCCGATTGGAAAAATGGACAGCTAGGTGAGCTGCATGCCAACTGGCCGGGCTGGGATTCGAACCCGGGTCCGCGGATTCGTAGCTAGTCACGCTAACCAATGCACCACTGAGACAATTTTACCTCTTAAATTCCGCCGCAATGTCAGCACAGGTAAAAAAAAAACAAATTGTAAAATTGAAGGGAAAGTGAAACAAGGAAGGTAACAGAAACTAAAGCTCAAGCATAAGTGGCTCCAATGAAAAGTGTCATCGTTTAAAGTTTCACAATATTCAATGAAAATACGCGTGTTAACAGTAAACTCCTCTTAGGTGCGTCACTCAACATGGTCTGATTTCTTGCTGAGCCTGTATTCATTTGTGTGTGTGTGTGTGAGTGTGAGTGTGAGTGATTGTCTGTATTTGTGTGTGTGTGTGTGTGTGTGTGTGTGTGTGTGTGTGTGTGTGTGTGTGTGATTGCCTGTATTTGTGTGTGTGTGTGTGTGTGTGTGTGTGTGTGTGTGTGTGTGTGTGTGTGTGTGTGTGTGTGTGTGTGTGTGTGATTGCCTGTATTTGTGTGTGTGTGTGTGTGTGTGTGTGTGTGTGTGTGTGCTGGATGCGGCGCCTGCACGCTAACCCCTCAGTCTGATATGTATTTTTTTAAGCGGCCACGAGAATGGAAACGAAATAGGAACCAACAGAGTAGATACAAGATGTCATGGAAACTGTTAAATCCCGACCAAGATGGGCGGGAAACGAACAGTCTACGGTGGACAGAGAGATAGAGAAAGGGATTTTGGTGCGCAAAGGGAGAGAAAGAGAAAGCGAGGGAGGGAAGTGAGTGTGTGTTTTGGGTTATAATAATGTGAATGAAGAAGAGAGAGAGAGAGAGAGAGAGAGAGAGAGAGAGAGAGAGAGAGAGAGAGAGAGAGAGAGAGAGAGAGAGAGAGAGAGAGAGAGAGAGAGAGGGGGGGGGGGTAATTCATGATTTTAAGGAAAACCAATAATAAGTATGAACAAAAGCTTTTTACGTTTACATTACAACATATATTATTATCTTCGTGTTATCTATACAAAGCAGTTATAAGGACACGTGGTTGGTGAGAGGAAAGGCGAATCTGTACCTATTGTACCTTTCCTTGCAGGCTGCACATGGTAAGGGGAGGGAGGATGGAAATGGTGAGGAGCGTCCTTGCCTATTGTCGTTCCCTCGTACTACACGCGGAACTAAAGGATATCCCATCACACGGCAGCACAAGCAAGGGTAGACAATGCAAATCTTGTTGCTATTGCATTACCTTCGGGGACGAGCCAGTGCCATGGGTATCAGCTACCACCCCAAACAAAGGGAAGAACCTGCAATGAGAGAAAACGTGGATGAGTCCGAGTCCAACGCAAAATAAGAGGAGCGGTTGCTGTAAATCTTGGAGCCTCACATTTCAGGTAAATATGGTTTCCACTCATTCCCAGAAAATCCTCCCTTGTTGCTTAAATTATGCCTAATTAAATGTGTCGCAGCCCTAATGAGGTAATGGGGCCCAGAGGAAGAATAAGTAGAGAAAGATAAGACCGAAGCGAGGATGTAAAGAAGGTAGCGAGGGAGAGAGAAAGGTTGAAGAGAGTACCAGGTGGCAAAGCGAGGGTTTACATAATTGAATCTCTTGCTTTTATTGTTCAATTCAGCCTCCGTCTCCTCTTTGAAATTTTCTTGTTTTCCTTGGTGTTATATTAACGTCATAGTCTTGGACTGTGTGTGTGTGTGTGTGTGTGTGTGTGTGTGTGTGTGTGTGTGTGTGTATTAGTAACGAAAGGAGCTCAAGGGTAAAGAAGAGAGACAAAAAACATGGGTAGCATCTATGAAAAGGAAAAGAACTGATGGAGATGATATGGAACGCCTCGAGAAAGTTGATTTAGCAAGAGGAGCTCCGAAGTTTCCTTTTGAGATTTTGGATTAAGGATAGGTTAACTATTTAACAGGGAGCATACGCCCGGAGGGGCGTCGCTTCACTCACTTGCCGCTTCCACTCCTGAGAGTTCCCCCGAGCAAGCTCCCACGCAGCCATTCTATCAATTCCAAGACCCTCCTGACGGGATTGATCGACTTGCACCAGTCACGAGTTACGTGGGCGTCCCCTTTGTCTCCAGTCAGGGTAGTCTCGTACAGAAAAATAAAAATTACTGAGCAGGATCGACGTTCGGGAAGCGTGCCACGTGCCCATATAGCTGGGGTTGGCGTTCACGGACTAAGATGGTAACATCCTGGAAATTTAGGATAGAGATAGTAGGAGGGAACAGAGTAGAGATTGTTGTCAATAGCCTCAGAAACTTGTGTTTCGGTGAGAAAGAGAAGGTGAGGTTTAGAGGAGGAAAGATGGTGTTCTACAGAATGAAAATTGGAACGAAGACCGCGAATGTTGCAGAAATTGAGAAGAAAAAGGCTCGAGGAGTTATTAAGACACCTCTCAGGTCGGCAGCCAGAAGGGGAGTTCTCCCTAGGGGAATTTGTGGTCCCCTCCCCAGGCGGGGACTCGGAGGCACTGTTGTTGAACACCATTTTGAATTTTGGGAAAAGGTGTGAGTGTTGTGTGAATGTAGTGTGGTGTGGATAGAGAGAGGATCTGTCTTTAGAGAGCATGCTGAACTACTCTCTAGTGTTGATGAGACCAGTTGTTGTTGTTGTTGTTGTTTTGAATATAATGATATGATAAATATACTAATATTATCAAGTCGAGTCTCGAGTAAGAGGGCCTATATCTTCTCTTACACTTTCACGGTGTTTATCACGAAATTAGCAAAATAAGAACCTATCTCTTTACTAAAAAGTCCTATAAAGCATTATAGGTCCTAAAATCCTGTGATTGCAAGTATAAAACTGTGTTAAGTAGTTTAGGTGACATTATATTTCTCGTGCATTACGCCACAAGTAGGCAAAAGACTAAACAACGGTGGATCACGAGGACTTTTTTATGGGAGATAGGAACGTTCTATGGCTGATCACGTCTTTAAAGTGCACTATTCTCCTTCCATTTGATAGATAATTATAGCTTTAGAACAAAGGAGACATGTTTCGAATGGAGAGATCGCAGTTATAGCTATTGTCGACATTTATTCGTATAGAACTGTATTCATTTTCAGAGCATAACATGATTGACTGTCATTTAACTTCTTATCAGAAAACAATGAACAAGGCAGAATGTTAGAATTAGCCTACATAAGGGCGGGTGAAATAACAGACGCAGCACCACACCACCATTACCACATCACCAGCAACAGCAACAGCAGCACGTTGTACCACAATAAGTATACCACCACCGTCTCGGCTCATCACTTCTCTCTTCCCCCTCACACAGCCTTCTGAAACAGTTCGACAGGTATGTTGGTCTACCTGCCGCCACCTCATGCATACTAAGTGGCTCCTCCCCCCAACCACGGCTAGTTTGTAAGGGTGGAAAACGGTCAGACTTTCCTTTCCTCCCTCTCCTTCCCTGTTTACTGATCTACCTCTGTTCTTGCCTGCCTGCCTGCCCGTCTGTTTGCAGGTATGTCTATTTGTATGTCTGTTTGCCTGTTGGCCAGACTGTCCACCGCTCTATTCTTCCAGTTTTCAAACCGCATACAGTGATTTTCATGACTGAATATTGCAATTGCAGGTGTGAGAACGAAAAAAGTTAGACTTTTTTCCCGGCACTGTTTCTCGTTTTCCTCCCAACTGTAATTAATCTTATTCATGTAACACACACACACACACACACACACACACACACACACACACACACACACACACACACACACACACACACACTACTGAGCTCCTATAGCTCAGTCGGTTAAAGCTCTGTGCTACCAGGCTTCGCTGCCTGGCAGGCGGATGTTCGAGCCCCGCTCAGTCCGGTAATTTTCCGCTGACAAGGAGTGGTTATTGTTCCTCCTTAAGGAAGGAGGATAAAGTGGGCGGTGTGTGATGTCCAGGCAGTACCCAGAGATCGTCTGTAATGAGCCTTCCTTTTGGGAGGTACTTGCTGGAGATTGCAAGTCCAACTCGTAATCAGGCCGTGGTGAAACACACACACACACACACACACACACACACACACACACACACACACACACACACACACTCTCTCTCTCTCTCTCTCTCTCTCTCTCTCTCTCTCTCTCAAGCAAGAGTGGCTTTAAAAAGCAAAAACTGAGCGGGCAGAAGAGATGATAGTGTTGTGCTTTAGCGGTGCTAAAGTTTTTTTGTATATCTTATTGATACTAAAACGAACTGAAATGAAAATGTGACTTCATGGGTCCATGCGCATTACCAGTGGGGGCTACATGCAAACTTTGGTGAGGTTAGGTAAGAGAGAGAGAGAGAGAGAGAGAGAGAGAGAGAGAGAGAGAGAGAGAGAGAGAGAGAGAGAGAGAGAGAGAGAGAGAGAGAGAGAGAGAGAGAGAGAGAGTGAATCATAATCAGGCCTTAGGGACGACAATGCTGATTACTTCTGGATGACACTAACTTGTCGATTGGCTGGGCGTGAGGGTGACATAGAGGGAGGGAAGAAAGGATGATAATACAAAGATTGGAGGAAGCAAGTGGAGGAAAGAACGGAGGGAGCTGAGCAGATGAAGAGAGGCTAAGGAAGGAAGCGGAGGAAAGACAAGAGAAAAAGCCGTAATAAGGTGAGATAGGCATGTGGGATTACGAGGGATATGGAGAGGCAGGGCGACGAGGATGGTAGCTGTTGGCATTACACACACACACACACACACACACACACACACACACACGCACACACACACACGCACATCCATCTACTATTAGGTACAGGCAACGAGTCAGAATTACGAGACATTTTTACGGCCATTATGATGCTGATTAATATTTACGATTCTCCCTCGCACGTCATTTAGTCGGTAATTAAGTTAACGTTTCATTAGGACATTATTTTCCTTTTTTTATTTTCTTACCGACACCCCCATTTTTTTATCACTTCACTCAGTCACCTTTTTCCTCTCTATCCTTCGTATCCACAGTAGCTCCTTTCCTCTCCACTTCATAATGATACTTCCTACCTTACCTCCTTCCCTCTCTCGCTCTCTCGCTCGGCTCATCTCAGGATCTTCATTTCTCATTTTCTCCTTCCTTTTGCTTCGACGCCCAAAGACTTGTTCCATTTATTTCCGTTCTTTTCCTTAATACAGCATCTTAATAATAGTGTCTGTTTCCGCTCACCCCCCCCCCCCCCCACACACACTCCTCTCTCCTTCCTCCTCTCTCTTTCATCATAACACCCTCCTCCTACTTATCTCTGTGTCTCACCTTCCCTCCCTCCCTTCCTACCTACCTACCTCATAAACCCACTCTACTCACACATCGTTAATAATCCATCATCCCTGGTGTAACAAGAACAACAAAAAAAAAAAAGGAATGAGGGTAAAGTTACTGGTCCATTCTCTACCTGTTGGTGACACCTGCTCCCCACCCCCGCCCCTCTGCAGCATTGAAAGGGAGGAGAGTGTCATTAATCACTCACTGGCACTCTCTGGCACTCAGTTAATTCCTGTTGAAAGTTTAATTCGCGGTAAATCACACCTCATAAATCATCACCGAGGCTCAGCGTTCCGTTTTCCCTGGCGCATGTACTGCTCATTCCAGGGGACACTGCTACATATTGACTGGTGGTTGGGAATGTGTTTATTTACGCGTGCTTGTCGTAAATATTCCCTGCTTGATCGCCTGTTTATTAATATGTGGGATTTTTTTTCCTGTGTATAATTTCACCATGATCTGACCACTCACTGGACTCGCGATCATCATCTAGTACCCTCCCCAAAAAAACATATGGAGCTCAGTTGACGGACCTTTGGGTACTGGTTGCACATATCATACCACCCACATACATCCGGCAGGCGGAACACATCCCCCCGACTCACCCAGTGCCCATTCACTACCTGGTGCACAAGCGGCACGAAATAAAAAGGACTGCCCATCTGTCTCCACTTCTCCCGAAATCGAATCCGGGACCTCGCGGCTGTGAGGTCTATGTGTCTGTATGTGTTAGAGAGTGAGTGATTAAGCAGGTGAATGAGAGAGAGAGAGAGAGAGAGAGAGAGAGAGAGAGAGAGAGAGAGAGAGAGAGAGAGAGAGAGAGAGAGAGAGAGAGAGACTTGTTTGTTTATCCTTTTTACGATTGTTTGCACTCGTCTGCTTCTATCTTAGTGTGTCTGTCTGTCTGTCTCTGCCTGTCTGTCTATCTGTCTGTCTGTGTCTGCCAGTCTCTCTCTCTCTCTCTCTCTCTCTCTCTCTCTCTCTCTCTCTCATCTAAATTCACCCAGTATTCATATATACCCACCAACTAACTCACTCACTCACTCACGCACTCGACCATTCGAGGTTTTCAATGCATGCATAAAATAGCTTTTTAAAATGCTTTCCTCCCTGCCATGCCATTACTGGGAATCCGCCCCGCACACTTTCCTCTCGCTGATTAGTACGACAAGAACTGGCCAGTCGTTCCATTTTTAACCCCCTGTTGTTTGATCGGAAATTTTCCCCGTAAAAAAATATTAATGATAATTGATGTTCAACCCTAAAGCAAAGATCAAAACAAACAGATTTTTCACGCAAGTGCATCTAAACAAAGTACGTATTATATGTTTTACGTTACGGAAAAAATAATGAAACGGGTTGGATTAAAGTGCAAGTGCTTTCATGGAATTTTTTTTTTCTACTTAGAATTTGTATGTATGAATGTATGTATGTATGTATGTATGTATGCAAATATGTTTGTGTGTATGCGCACGCGAGAGTTTACCAGCGTGAGGGATGAAAGAGTGAAGATGCTGGTTAACTCGTGCGTAAGGGATTTGGACAGTAAAGGGATGAACATGAGTAGAAAGTCGTGTGCAGCGTGGCCGCGGGAAGGGGGGAGGCATGCAGTTAGCAAGTTCAGAAGAGCAGTCAGCATGAAAATAACAATAGAAGATAGAAAGAGAGGCAACATGGCGGCGGAATTTAAGAGGTAAAAGACTATCAGTAAGAGGAGGAGAGCTGATGAGACAAAGAGCCTTAAATTTCACTCTGTCCAAGAAAGCTGTGTGAGTGGAGTCCCCCCACACGTGAGATGCATACTCCATACGAGGGCGGACAAGGCCCCTGTATATGGATAGCAACTGTGCGGGGGAGAAGAACTGGCGGAGACGATTCAGAACGCCCAACCTCGAGGAAGCTGATTTAGTGAGAGATAAGATGTCAAGTTTTCAGTTCAGATTTTAAAGACAGACCGAGGATCTTTAGTGTTGAAGATGGTGACAGCTGAGTGTTGTCGAAGAATAGGGGATAGGTGTTTGGAAGATTGTGTCGAGTTGATAGGTGAAGAAATTGGGTTTTTGAGGCATTGAAGGACACAAGGTTCCTTTTACCCCAATCGGAAATGATAGTCAGGTCTGAGGTTAAGCGTTCTGCAGCCTCCAGCCTTGAGTCATGTAATTCCTGTTGAGAGGGTCTTCTGTTGAAAGAAGTTGAATAATGCAAAGTGGAGTCATCAGCGTATGAGTGGATAGGACAGTTTGTTATGGAAAGAAGATCATTGATGAATAACAGGAAGAGAGTGGGTGATAGAACAGAGCCCTGAGGAACACCACTGTTGCTAGGTTTAAGGAAAGAACAATGACCGCCTACCACAGCAGAGATAGAATCCGAAAGAGGGCAGTTTAGAAAGCAAAGACTTGTGCCAGACTCTATCGAAGGGTTTCGATATGTCTAGCGCAACTGAGAAAGTTTCACCGAAACGGCTAAGAGAGGTTGCGAAACCCATACTGGCGATCAGATAGAAGGTTAGAAGTGGAATGGTGCTTTTGAATCTTCCGGTTAAGGATTGATTCAAAAGCCTTAGATAAACAGGAAAGTAAAGCTATAGGGCGGTAGTTTGAGGGGTTGGAACGATCACCCTTCTTAGGCACAGGCTGTACGAAGGCGTACTTCCAGCAGGAATGAAAGGTAGATGTTGATAGGCAGAGACGAAAGAGTTTGACCAGGAAGGGTGTCAGCACGGAAGCACAGTTTTTAAGGACAATAGGAGGCACTCCATCACGTCCATAAGCTTTCTGAGAGTTGAGGGCATAGAGAACATCATTTTTAAGAATCTTGATAACAGGCATGAAGGATTCAGAGGGGAGATGAGTATGAGGAATATGCCCAGAATCGTCCAGAGTGGAGTTGTTTCAGAAAGTTTGAGCGAAGAGTTCAGCCTTAGAGATAGATGAGACGGCAGTGCTGCCGCCGGGTTAAGAAGAGCCGGGAAAGATGAAGAAGTGAAATTGGAGGAGGTATTTTTGGCTAAGTGGCAGAAGTCTCTGGAAGACTTAGAGAAAGCAAAGTTTTGACATTTGCTATGGATAAAGGAGTTTTTGGTAAGTCGAACAATAGATTTGGCACGATTCCGCGGGAAAATGTAAAGATCATTGTTAGCGGGGATTCGAAGGCTCTGGTACCTTTTGTGAGCTGCCTCTCTATCTTTGACAGCACGAGAACAAACGTGATTAAACCAAGGCTTTTTAGCATGGGGAGTAGAGAAAGTACGTGGAATGAATGCCTCCATTCCAGAGACAATCACCTCTGTGATGCACTGGGCACACACACAGGGGTCTTCCTCCTGGTAGCAGTAATCATTCCACAGGAAATCGGAAAAGTACATCCTCAGGTCGTCCCACCGAGCTGAAGCAAAATGCCAGAAGCATCGCCTCTTCTGTGGGTCCAGAGGATGTACAGGAGCGATAGGACAGGATACAGAAATAAGGTTATGATTTGAGGAGCCCAGCGGAGAGAACAGTTTGACAGAGTAAGCAGAAGGGTTAGAGGTAAGGAAGAGGTCTAGTATGTTGGGTCTGTCTCGAAGACGGTCGGAAATACGAGTAGGGTGCTGAACCAACTGCTCTAGATCGTTGAGGAGAGCAAAGTTGTAGGCTTGTTCTCCAGTCTGGTCAGTGAAAGAGGATGAAAACCAAAGCAGGTGGTGAAAATTGAAATCTCCTAGGATGGAGATTTCAGCGAAGTGAGTAGAGTTAGATGAGAGATAAACAGCACAGATGTATTTAGTGATAGAATGACAATGAAGTCTTAGCCAGATGGTGGAAAATTCTGAAGAATCAAGGTCGTGGGTACATGAACAAGTGATGTCGTTGCGCACGTAGACGCAACATCCAGCTTTGGATTGAAATTTAGGATAGAGATAGTAGGAGGGAACAGAGTAGAGATTGCTGTCAGTAGCCTCATAAACCTGTGTTTCGGTGAGGAAAAGAAGGTGAGGTTTAGAGGAGGAGAGATGGTGTTCTACAGAATGAAAATTAGAACCAAGACCGCGAATGTTGCAGAAATTGATAAGAAAGAGGTTTGAGGATTTATCAAGACACCTCTCAAGTCGGCAGCCAGAAGGGAAGTCCTCCCTGGGGAAATTTGTGGTCCCCCCCAGGCGGGGATTCCGAGGCATGGTTATGGTTCGCCATTTTTAATTTGGAATTTTGGGAAAAGGTGTGTATGTTGTGTGAATGTAGTGTGGTGTGGATTGAGAGAGGATCTGTCTTTAGAGAGCATGCTGTACTACTATCTTGTGTTGATGAGACAATAGGGAAACGGTTAGTGAGGACATGGGAAGGGTCTTTAGAGGGCTTCAGCACCCTCTTCGCTTCCCATATATACCTCACCGGGAGTAGCTTGCACCCGTTCGGTAGGTGTCTTCTTACCTACTCCAGCCAAATGTATGTATGTATGTATGTATGTATGTGTCTGTGTGTGTGTGTGTGTGTGTGTGTGTGTGTGTGTGTGTGTAGGACAGACTCTCTCGCACGCACACACGCACGCACGCGGCGCACACACACACACACACACACACACACACACACACACACACACACACACACACACACACACACAGAGAGAGAGAGAGAGAGAGAGAGAGAGAGAGAGAGAGAGAGAGAGAGAGAGAGAGAGAGAGAGAGAGAGAGAGAGAGAGAGAGATTAATACTAGTTCACCAACTCATCAAATACAAGCCGCCTCATTTTCTGCTCTTTGGCTCTTCCTTTCCTTCCCCTCCTTCCCTCCATTCCGTCTCCTCCTTTCCCGTGCACTTAGGAGGCGTGGCTAGGCATATTGAGGTGCCTACGCCCTCCATCTCTCCCCTTCCTTCATTCTCACCTCTCCACATAACCTTCGTGTAATATTCTCTCCCCTTAGTCGTTCCTCGTTCACCTTAGCTTCCCCCTCTCGTCGACTCCCCTTTCCTCTCTATCCTGCCACACCAACCCTCTTATCCCTTCTCCCCATTTCTCTTGTTGACTTGTGTCTCCTCTCCAGTTTCTCCTATCTGCTTTCTCCGGCATTTCTGGCTTCTCCATCCCCTCAGTTATTGCACGTCTCTCCACTCCCTCATCCCTCTCTTATTCCCTTCTAATTACGTCCACTGTGCAGTTCTTCCTCTTTTCTCCTTCAGTCTCCCTTCTCTTTATCCTCCTTTATCCCTCGCTTCTTCCCTCCGCTTCTTCGCCCTTAGCCTCTTTTACTTCTCTCCCGGCTCTCTCCTCCCCTCTCGTACCTTTCCTTGGTCTCTTATTTCTTCCCTTATTTCGTACACTCATAAATCCAAGTTGTGTTCCCGTGGCGGCTGCGTGACCTGAGTGAATAATGTGGGGTCTTGCCATGGTTGCGTTTGGGTCATGATATGGCGTCCGCCTTGTGCTGTAACAGGTTAGCCATAATTGGCAGATGTTTTGATGTGAGCCAGTTTATGTCGGGGTCGTGTTACCGCTTCTTGCCTCTCGAACTCATAACCTAAAACGTGATAAGGGTAAAAATCAGTCGACTGGTGGTGACGGCAGAACTTTTGATGAAGAAAATAAGTGGATAAGCAGGGGAGTAGACAGGTGAAAAAAATAAGTAGGTCGCTGTAGGAAGGTGATGGTGATGATGTGGTAAATTAGTGGATAAGCAGTAGACAGGTGATAAAACAAGTAAGTCGCTGTAGAGAGGTCATGGTGTTGATGCTGTGGTAAATAAGTGGATAAGCAGGAAAGAAGGAAGGCGGATAAGTGGGCAGGTAGCTGTGCGGGGACTGGGACAACTGGCCGTGGCCACCTAGCCACCGACCAATTCGCCGCGGCAAACTGGCCGCTGCCAACTGACTGCCGCGGACACATCTGTGAGGTTGGGGCATCCTAGGAGAAAAAGCCTAGCCTTGCGTAGACACCACGCCACCGCAAGGGCTTCCCACTCAACCGCCGAATACCCTGCTACCGCTGAACTTAGGTGGCGACTGCCACAGAGGGCCAACTGGCATTCCACTGCCTCCGCTGTACTCCTTTGAAAGTAGTCCTTCATGGGTTCCTGCTCACCCTGTCTGCTACTGAAGAAACTGCTCCACCGTACGGCCTGGTTTGTAGACTACAACGCCATCTCACAATGGCGTCCAAGGCCTGCCCCGGTGATAAAGCCTCCCATCTGTCACCAGCGTATCTGGTGTCGAGTGCTTGTTGTAGTTTGGGGACACAATTTAGGCGTATGTGGATGACGGCCACAGCTGGCGGCCACCCGTTCAGCTGCACACACGGCTCCATCGACTTCCTCCACGTTCGGAACGCCGCCGCCATCATGTCTGCCTCACACATTTCAGGTGTAGCCACTGTCTTCTGGCTACAGGCTCGAGGGGCAGGTTGTTACGTATGTCTGAGGTCTCGGCCATTGGAACGGAGCAATTCCATCACCTAATGCATGGCGATGGCCGGTGGTGTGTCTGGCCCGGGATGGCTAGCTGGTGTAGGACGCCGGGATGCGCCGGTGAAGCCCTGGTGTCGTCTGCCTGTAGATGTCGAGAACCTCGGTCTTGGAGTAGCCATGATGAGTTGTCCGGGTGGTTTGAATGTTCGACTACTTACTGCGCCATGTAGGAGGTCCAGAATGATATGCTGTAGCGAGTCAAAGTTTTATTCCGAAAGATCGTGTGTACAGTTGGACAGTCGAGTGGACACTGATCCAGCCTGGTGTAGCGATCTTCACGAAGCCGCTTATCCCACCCAACATATCGTACATCTTCCATCTGTATCCATAGAACATATGTCTAGTTTAGCTGTGAAAGATATTTGGTGAGTTCAGCCTTTGTCTGAATATGTGACAGAAACATCTTTATATTCTTTATGTCTGTACTGCCATTAACGTGATAATGGATAGTTGTTGTGTTCTTGGCCCTCTTGTCTCTTGTGGTTTCCTTGAAAGACCCTGGTAGATGTTGGTCAAAGACAACACGTATTTCATGATATTGTGAACCCATATCTTCGACCATGTCAACAAATTTGCTTGCAAAATCTGATGCAGTAAACTTCTCACATGTCTTTGTTACCATGTTGACAACACACATTGCGTCATCAAGATTGCAATTTGGGTGCTATATGCTTCTTCTGCTGGGGTCTGGTCTACATCTTTTGGAATACGGAGATCCATGACCGACTTCACTACCTGGGATTTTCCAGAAAGCATGATCATTAAACGATCTGGATTGAAATTCGATGGTTGGGCACTGTCAAATTCATATTCTCCAATAGCATCTTTCACTTCGAATTCTGGTCTTCTTTTGCCTACAACCAATAGTCTGGAAAGCAACTTCCTTTCTTGTTTGATTGAAACTAACTGGCCTTTCATCTTTGTCTTGACTACTGGACCAGCATCCTTAAAGTAGATGCTATTCTTCTTCTGGGGGTCCCAAAAGCCAACTGGCCTTTCAACCATCCTACTCGTCACAAACTTCTCCAGTGGTTCTCTTCCTAATTTGTCTCGTTGTTTTATGTTCTGACCCACTTCACTTGGCGTTACAGCAAATGTTATCAGGTTAAACATGTCGCTTTCTTCAAATGGGTTTCCTTGTTTGCTGATGGCCTCCACAAGCTTTGCAGCATTTTGTATCAACCTACTACCTTTGCCATCTGTTACTTCATGATGGAGTGCTGTTGCCTGTCTACTTTCTACTCCAGCATAGTCTTTGAACTCATCGACGACTCTGCCTAATGTAGGAGCTATGATAAAGTATTTCTCTAACGCTGACTCAACCTCAACCTAACCCAACCCAACCAAAATCCAAGTAAGGACCAGCTGCAGCCCTGCAAAGGAAAACAATAATTTTAGAACATAGCAGTAAAATAAACCCCAAAAATAAATAAAACAGATGATATTTAGGATCAGTATTGGGATTTTAGGTATTTTTTCAGTGAATTTGCCAGCCATTTTGAAAAGCGCCCCCACGGGGTGAAAACGACTCTGAAATTTGGAAGACAAGTTGAAAGTGATTATCTGTGATGTCCTTCAACACATGCAAGTGAAAAATCAATTTTGGCAAAATTACTGAAGTAGTTATTAATTAATGACAACTGCCGCCTGACTATCTTGATGACTGACTCAGGTCGGGTTCATAAGATACGACTCTCTTAATTTTTAATCATTATTCTATTTGGCAACCCTAAAAGAACCCGCATTTTTATTTTTATAAAAAAAAATCGGGAGGTGACCTCGATAATTTTGTGACAGCTTATCCGTATGATAGCTGTGATGGAAACGACTGTGTGTTGGGGGATGTAGGGATGAAGAAAAACAAACCCTGGCCCCGGCATTTGTTCCCATCGTATATATGACTGAATCATTTGAAAATCTCGCTGATGAGCTACCAGATGAGCTTCAAGTGCTTCATGATTGGTTTGAGGGCAATTATGTTGGCAGAAGAAACAAAAGAAGTATTGGCAGGCGTGCTCCACTTTTTCCACAGGAAATGTGGAACGTTTATGAACTCTCCTTAAATGAGGAAGACAGGACAAGCAATCACGCAGCAAAAGCTGCTCATGGAAGACTGCAAAATGAACTTGGAGTGTAACTTCCTACTGTTCGGAAATATATTGATTGTTTGAAAAAAGTCCAACGTGGAAGAAACCTATATTCCGAGCAGCTGATCGCAGGGCAAGATCCACCAGTCAAGCTGAAGAAATACAGACAAGTAGATGAAGGAATTAAAGCAATTGTCAGTGAATTTGAGGGTCGAAATTATGTTGAATATCTTTGGGGACTTGCCCATAACTATTCATAGATTTTTGCAGTTGCATCTTATATTTTTTTCTCAATTACTTAATAAAGTAATTTTGAAATTTTATAATTTTTGCAGAAGTATCTTATATTTTTTTAATCCAATCAAGCACTCCATAAAGAAATTTTAACCCTTTTGTTTTATCAAACACAATTTTATCTATCAACAACAAAAAGATCCATATGGCGGTGAGTTGGCCGTGGCGACTAGTCTTACTGCTAAATTTGGCGGCCAGTTAGTCTGCGACCAGGTGGCCGCGGCCAGTTGTCCTAGTATGGATACAATATAAACATAATTTTCTTTTGTCTAGACAATAGACTAAATATGGTATAGGAGACAGACCAAGGGCTAAGTAAAAGAGAGAAAAAAGGTTGCTCATAACACGCTGCTCCCATAAAGTAGAACATCCCTCTACAGAATGATCTAATTTAAAAGGAGCATTGCTTTTCCAATGAGTTCACGCTTGCACCGAGGCTCGAATTCATGACATCAATAAGATACCATTGCCTTATCATCACTCGGGTAACGCGTGCGTTAGCTTGATAAGTACAAAACTGTCTGGATAAAGTGTTGGATGTTTGGTGGAGTTTGGTGGAGGGAGGGGAGATGCATGAGCGAGATGACAATAAAACAAGGATGAAGGAAGCAATAGAGGGGGAAACGTACCAGGAAATGTTAACTAGAGAAGGGGTGAAGAGGGATGGAATCAAAACGGGGAGGGGTAAAGCACATAGTACGGAGAAGAGGGAGTGTGGGAGAAGAAACAAGAGAGGCGGGAAGGGAAGGGTGATGAAAAAAATGGTCAAAAGGAGAGGGGGCAACGTGACAGGAAATGTTTATCTAGAGAAGGGATGACAAGGGATGGAGTCAAAACGGGGAGGGGTAAAGCACATGGTACGGGGACGATGGTGTACGGGAGAAGAAACAAGAGAGGCGGGAAGGGAAAGGTGATGAAAGAAATGGTCAAAAGGAGAGAAGTAAAGGAAAGAACAGGGAAATAAAAGAAGGATATTGAGATGAGAGGTGAGGGAGAAAGAGGTGATAAAGGTTAAGAAAGGTAAAGGATTGCGTAGGAAGACAAGTGTAGGCAGAGGAGATAGAATAGGTGAGGAAGAAAGAGGTGGCAATGGAAAAGGTTATATGAGAGATTAATAAGAGAATAAACAGACGAGGGTAGGGGAGAGGGGAGGTTAAAAGGTCATCGTCTCCGCCAGTTCTTCCCCCCCGCACAGTTGCTATCCATATACAGGGGCCTTGTCCGCCCTCGTATGGAGTATGCATCTCACGTGTTGGGGGACTCCACTCACACAGCTCTCTTGGACAGAGTGGAGTCTAAGGCTCTTCGTCTCATCGGCTCTCCTCCTCTTACTGATAGTCTTCTACCTCTTAATTTCCGCCGCCATGTTGTCTCTCTTTCTATCTTCTATTGATATTTTCACGCTGACTGCTCTTCTGAACTTGCTAACTGCATGCCTTCCCACCTCCCGTGGCCCCGCTGCACGCGACTTTCTACTCATGCTCATCCCTATACTCTCCATACCCCTTATGCAAGAGTTAACCACTATCTTCACTTGTTCATCCCTCACGCTGGCAAACTCTGGAACAATCTTTCTTCATCTGTATTTCCTCCTGCTTACAACTTGAACTCTTTCAAGAGGAGGGTATCTGGACACCTCTCCTCCTGAAATTGACCTCTCTTTCGGCCACCTCTTTGGATTCTTTTTAGGAACAGCGAGTACCAGGCTTTTTTTTTTATTATTATTGTTTCCTTTTTTGTACCATTGAGCTGTCTCCTTTGTTGTAAAAAAAAAAAGAGGAGTAAGCAAACGACGGAATGGGAAAAGATGTCAAAGGAACCCCAAAAGTAGGAAGATTTAAGATGGAGTAGAGAGAGGACAGGGGGAGGAAACGGAGTAATGGTTAAAGACGAGGTATGGAGACTAGGGGAATAGGAGAGGTAACAACAACAACAAAAAAAAAAGGTGAAAGGGAAATGGGGTAAAAGACGGAGTGAGGAGACAAGGGTGGAGTGAGTGAGGTCAAAAGGAGTGTCGGTAAAAGACGGAGTGAGGAAGCGAGGGTAAAGGGAGAAGAGAGGCCAAAACAGCGTCATAAGGGAAAGAGGTAGAGGACGAGTAAGCACACTAACATGAGGGAAGAGGGGACAGGAGCGGTAAGGGATGGAAACAAGCTATAAACAAACTATAAATAATGCACTGAGCAAAACAATAAAAAAAGCAACAACATACAACTATACACCAATTCAGTTTCTGGTCCGTCCCATTTAAGACAATGACATTTACTAAAAAAAAAAAGGCGAAGTAAGGAGACGAAGGCTGAACAAAAGAGGGAAGTGTAAGGGAGGCCAGAGAAAGAATAGGGATGTGAGAGGTGAATGGCCGCTGGAGTAATGGTAAGGTGGGGAGGTAAGGGGGTTAGAGAAATGGAGAAGAGGCTAAATAATGGGTAGCGGAATGAGATGAGATGCTGTGGTTAGAGGGTAAGGAAAGAAGGAAGGGTAGTTTCAATAACGAGTAATGGAAGTACATGTGAAGCAGAGTGTTGACGGGGTAGAGGTAGAGGAATGGGGCAGGAGACGAGAGAAGGCAAGGAGTGAGAGGTAAGGCAAGGAGATTAATGTGAGATGAGGACAGAAAAGAGACGAAAGAGGAGGTATGAAAGGATAGAGTGATTTAAAGCACTGAATTGGGAGGAAAAAGAAAGGGTAAACGAGTGAAAAATGAGACAGGGAGGATAGGGAGTTCAGGACGCTGGAGGGGGCAAGGCTGGGCGTGACGGCTGAGCGACGGACTGCTGATGAGGAAAAGAGCGCCACCTCGTGTGTTCGACTTCTGCCCCCATCATGCATGTCACTGAAATTTCACGTTGATGTTGTGACTTAAGAGGAAATGTGACGTAGCACAAATTTCCCTTGATTACCAATACATCAAACACACTGAAATAAACACACACACACACACACACACACACACACACACACACACACACACACACACACACACACACACACACACACACACACACACACACACACACACACACACACACATTTCCGGCAATAAAATTGGTGAAAAATTAAAAATGGAATATAGTATATGTGTTCGACATTCAATTTAGGATTTTTTCTTCCCTTCCGTTATGATTTTTCAATCACACGTCAAAAGTTTGCTTAAGATACATCTGAACGAAATGTGTGAACATATACACGAACGTTGATTGTGAGACAATATGAATTAAAATCTTGGGAACATTCATACATGGAAATCATTTTGATTGCTAATAATGAAGATTGCGACACCTGCCGTGGACGGGACGTGTGTGTGTGTGTGTGTGTGTGTGTGTGTGTGTGTGTGTGTGTGTGTGCAAGCCCAGTTAAAGCTAGGCACCGGTGTGGGCTGGTGTTAGGTTGCCTGCGTGGGATGTGCATTTAATTAACGGAACAGGTGAGTAAAGGCAATATATCTGTACTTAATTAAAAAGAAAACTTGCACTCACTTTGGAGGTGTGTGTGTGTGTGTGTGTGTGTGTGTGTGTGTGTGTGTGTGTGTGTTTCTAATTCATCACGGTCTGATCACGAGCTGGACTCGTCATCGCCAGCAAGTACCCACCCGATTAGAGCAAGGCTCATTATACTCGATCTGTGGGTACTGCTGGGACCTTCACACACCACACACCCCATTACCCTTGCTCAAGGGGCGGCAGAAACCACTCGTTGTTAGAGGAAAAACCCCGTCCTAAGCGGGGCTCGAACCTCCGCTACCAGACCGTGAAGCCTGGCAGCGCAGAGCTTTAACAACTGAGTTATCGGAACGGTGTGTGTGTGTGGAAAATTTGAAATGTGTATGTAAATAGCATTTTAGTAAAATACTACGGTTTTCATTATAGATTAATTGAAGCCTGAAGCCTTATACATTAAATTTCATAAAAAAAAGTTTTCTCTCCGCGTGTCATTTTACCTTTAACAAAACACTACGAAAACTCACACTGTCTTGCCGAGGAAGATTTAATTTAGTTATCCTTTTGGCTGCTTGCTTTCTTAATTTTCTCTCTCTCTCTCTCTCTCTCTCTCTCTCTCTCTCTCTCTCTCTCTCTCTCTCTCTCTCTCTCTCTCTCTCGTTTCGGAAGTCTTTGTTCCTTGCCTTTTGCCTCCTCTCTCTCCAGTTTCGTGGTGTCATCGTAATCCCTGTATCACCATTCACCAGATTCCAAGTAATTTTGTTCGCTATTGCATCTTACTGAATTTTCATCGTACTCGTCGTCGTCTTTGTCATCCTCGTTGTTTTGTTCTTCCCATTCTCCTTCTCTTCCTCCTCCTCCTCCTCCTCCTCCTCCTCCTCCTCCTCCTCCTCCTCCTCCTCCTCCTTCTCCTCCTCCTCCTCCTCTTATTATCATCACCATTATCACTATTATCATCATTTTCTTTTCTTCCTTCATGTATTTGGCTTATTCCTTCTTCTGCGCCTACTTCTTTTCCATCGTGCTCTGTAAGTGCAAATGATATGCATTTTAATTATTTTTGCTTGTAAATCACATTGATAATAGTCGAGATAGCATGAAATATTGTTTAATGTAAACCTTGGATTTATTTGGCTATTAGCTACGTATATTACCTTTGATTTCCATGGAATAAATAATTAAAATATCTTCTATTTGTACTTACAGAGCCAGATGACTTTTTAAGTAACAGAAATGAGGGAAATGTAGGTATTTAAAAGGCCTTTGTATGTACAAGCATGATTTGACTATACTGTTTGATACAAGCTTGACTTTCGTGTGCTTGAAGCAGCTCAAGGGCAACAAAAACAAAAACAAAAAGTGTAGAAAAAATAGCCCGCTAATCGCTGCTCCTAAAAGAAAAAAGAAAAAAGCAATGAGTGGTCAAAAGAGAAGTCGATTTCAGGTGATGTGTCTTGATACTCTTCTTTTGAAAGAGGTCAAGCCATAGGCAGGAGGAAATACAGAAGAAGGAAGGCTGTTCCAGAGTTTGCCAGTGAAGGGGATGAAAGAATGAAGATGCTGGTTAGCTCTTGCATAAGGGGTTTGGACAGTATAGGGATGAGCTAGAGTAGATAGTCGACTGCAGTGGGGCCGCGGGAGGGGGGTGGCATGCAGTTAGCTGCTATCAAGTTCAGAAGATCAGTCGGCATGAAAATATCGATAGAAGATAGAAAGAGAAGCAACACTGCGGCGGAGTTTAAGAGGTAGAAAACTGCTAGTAAGAGGAGGAGAGTTGATGATACGAAGAGCCTTTGACTCCACTCTGTCTAGTAGAGCTGTGTGTGTGGAGTTCCCCCACACATGAGATGCATACTCCATACGAGGGCAGACAAGGCCCTTGTATATGGACAGCATCTGTGCGGGGAAGAACTGGCGGAGGCGATACATAGACGCAACATCCAGCTTTGGACTAGATCTTCGGATAGACAAGTATGAGGGAACAGAGTAGAGATTGCTGTCAGCACCTCCGAGACCTGTGTTTCGGTGAGGAAGAGAAGGTGAGGTTTAGAGGAAGAAAGGTGGTGTTCCACAGAATGAAAATTGGAGCGAAGACGCGAATATTGCAATAGTTAATAAAGGAGTAGTTTGAGGAGATATAAGACACCTTTTGGGTTGAGAGCCAAAAGGGGAGTCCGCTCTGCGAGTATTTGTGGTTCCCCGCCTAGACTGGGACTCCGAGGAATGATTTTGAGACGCCATTTCGAATCTTGAAAATTTTTGGGAAAGTGGTGCGTGTTTTTCGTGTGTGTAGTGTGGTGTAGAAAGTAAGAGGATCTGTCTTTAGAGAGCATGCTGAACTACTCTTTGGTGTTAATGAGACAATAGGGAAATGGAAAGTGAGGGCACGGTCAGGGTATAATATTGATACAAATCGGCATGTTTGGGATTTATTTGATGTTTTTTTGTATACATAAATATTCAAATGTAGTATTAAAAATACAGCTTGAACATTTATCATAACAGATGATTTTCACCATATCGCGAACTAGCATTGCGCATGTTCCACAATTCACATCTATCATAATTCATACTTGTGGATGAACAGAGGAGAAGAAATAATTTAAAACATCATTCTGTATCTGTATCAGTAATATACAGCAATGGTAAACAGCAATGGACCCAATACCGAACCCTGTGTGACCCCACTCGTAACACAGTCCCAGTCAGATTCTTTGCAATTGATTTATACTTTTAAGTTTTCCACTGCTAATCCAAGCTCAGATCAAGGTCAGTATTTTCCCACCTACTCCGTGACCCTGTAATTTTAGCAACAGACGATAGGTGAGAAACGTTGAACACTACTAAAATCTATACATACGATTATATCATAGTTTTCATCTCTTTTGTGTACAGGTGTGTGTGTGTGTGTGTGTGAGAGAGAGAGAGAGAGAGAGAGAGAGAGAGAGAGAGAGAGAGAGAGAGAGAGAGAGAGAGAGAGAGAGAGAGAGAGAGAGAGAGAGAGAGAGAGAGAGAGAGAGAGAGAGAGAGAGAGAGAGAGAGAGAGAGAGAGAGAGAGAGAGAGAGAGAGAGAGAGATATGGGTTTGTAAGGGTAGCATTGGACGTGTACAAAGAACCATTGACAGGTGAGAGCAAACAGGTGGGACTATTATTTCGCGTTTTTATTTGATGTATAATTGTCTGTGTGTGTGTGTGTGTGTGTGTGTGTGTGTGTGTTGACGATCCAGGGGAGCAGGAAAATAATGAGTTTAATCAAGTAATCACAAAGCACACACAGGCAAAAATTTGCTGACGTAAAAACAAGGGATTAAAACAAGAACACACACACACACACACACACACACACACACACACACACACACACACACACACACACACACTAAAATGAAAAACATGCTACCTTACTGTCGATGACGGCCTAAAAGATGATTGTGGTAATAATACGTAATAATGCTTGTTGTGATGATGAGGGTGCTGATGAAGGTGATGAGACAAGGTAAAGAAAATAGAGGAAAACGAAAGAAACAGAACAATGACGAGAACTGTTTGGAATAAGGTTAATTTATACAACTGAGCGGGTTGCCTGTAGACTGTTCTTTTTTATCATTACTCGTGTAGAACTTCCCAGCATGCTAATAGCTGCTGATATAACAACGTAAAGGTGGCGAAGGATAAAGGATTTTTCATTTCGGCGTTTCTTTTCAAAATAGTATTGACGCCTTTACATTATAAGTGGTCCTTTTCCTTTACCATTCTATGCAGTAGTGATTCCCCGAAAGTGTGGTATGCATTCAAATTGGGCAGTTGTTCAACACGATATGGCAGATACTTCATGGTTTAAATAAGTGCTTTAAAAAACAGTAAAATTAATTCGTCTAAATGTATATAAAAAGCTGGGCGAGCCATCCATTTACACAATTTTTTTTTTACCCTGTTATCCACTACAGTGATTTTTTTCAATTTGCCATCAGCTAGTTTGTACATTATTGGTTGTATATCACACACAAATATGTGCTATTTGCTCATCGTCAAATTTTACTATCTATTTATCCAAGATTCTATTACTATTTGAATTCCACAGTGGAGCACATTCGATCTTTATTTTTCCTCTTTCCGCTTGAATCTATATATTAGAGGGCTTTCATGTTCACCGTATGATCTGGCTTTCGACTTTGTTCACTGACCAATCTAGTGAGCTTTGCTCTCTTTAGTGATCACGATTAATTAAGGACCCTACGCATGTCTCTGACCGCCTCTGAGACATGTCCAAGATAATAAACATCTAACTTTTCAGTGTATGCTGTTGATATTTATTCTCCGTCGGGTTTCTCCGTTCAAAGCCTTTCCTTTGTATTCTGTCTAGTTAGAAAAAATTAACGAACTTAGACTGCACAACTATTACTCATGAGGAGGCGGAGTAGGAGGAGCAAGAGGAAGAGGAAGAAGAGGAAAAAGGAGAAGGAGGAACAAAAGGAGGGGAAGGAAAGAGAGGGGAAGGAACAGAAGGAGGAAGACGAGGGAGAAGAGGAAGAGGAGAAAGAATAAGAAGGAGAGGACGAAGAGAGGGAAGAGGAGGAAAAGGAAGATGAGAAAGAGGAAGAAAAAGAGGAGGAAGAGGAGGATAAGGTGAAAGAAGAGGAGGAGGAGGAAAGGAAGGGAAAGAAGAACAAGAACAAGAGAATGTGCTGGAATGACAAAAAAGAAAACTATAACAAGAAGAATAAGAACAACAAGAAGATTAAGATAAAAGTAGTGATAGTGATGATGATGATGATGGTAATGATGACAGGGATGTCGATGGCAGCAGCAACATCTTTGTCGATTAAAAAGGACCAGTACCATTGTACATTAATCTATTCCTGCCAGTTACGAACATTTTTAGGGGTGGAAATGAGCCGTTGATTGACCCTAGAATAAGCTTGAAGCAATATTCATTTTTAGAACAGCAATACAATCGTTGTCGCCTCCGTGGAACAGTGGTCAGCGTGCCTGGCTACAACTCCATGGGCCTGGGTTCGAATCCCTACCTGGGCAGCCGGCGTGCAGCTCACCCAGATGTTCATCCTCCCTTTCGGGCAGGTCTGTAAATGGATACCTGGGGAAGGTAAACTGTGGCAATGCCGAATTTCACATTGACCCGTGTCCCGGGGTAATTGGTTCTTACCTACCATAGGCTCAAAGGGCCAACGGATCGGAGATGACCACCGCAGGCAACTATATGTAATGCACCCACCTTTACCTTTACCTTTTTATGATAGGAATAACAACAATAGTAATGATAATAATGGTAATAGTAACAGATGATGGTAAAGCTGGTGACATACGCTTTAGCTGCGCTTGGCCGCGGTGCTCATCCTCATCGTATTGGCCCTCGTCACTGTGGCGGGACACAGGACCAGTTTAGCATCCGAGTTACCATAGTTTATAACACCTTGGCTTCCCCAAGTACACATTCATCGACCAGCCCGAAAGGGAGGATGAACAGCTGGGTGAGCTACAAGCCGACTGGCCGGACCGGGATTCGAACCCAGACCCATAGATTCATGGCTAGGCACGCTATCTACTGCACAATGGAGCCGCTTTATACAATATCAATATATAAAATAATAATAATAATAATAGTAATAATAATTAATAATAATAACTAATAATAATAACAATAACAATAATAATGATAATAATAGTAATAATAATGATAATAATAATAATAATAATAATAATAAGAAGAAGAAGAAGAAGAAGAAGAAGAAGAAGAAGAAGAAGAAGAAGAAGTAAAAGAAGTAAAAGAAGAAGAAAAGGAAGATGATGATGGAGACCGAGAAAAGAAGAACATAAAAATTATAAAGAAGAAGAAGAACAACAACAACAAAAAGAAGAAGAAGGCTGAGAAAAAGAATAATATAAAGATTATAAGGAGGAAAAAGCAGACGAAAAAGAAGAAGGAGAGGAAGATGAAGAAGAAAATAAAAAAGTGCAGAAGAACAAGAAGGAGGAGGAAAAAGAGAAGAAGGAAAAAAGGAGAGAAGTAGAATATGAAGAAGAAAAGAAGAAGAAGAAGAAAAAAGATGAAGAGAAAAGAAGAAGTAGAAGATGAAGAAGTAAAATAAATGATGAAGTAGAAGATGAAGAAGTAAAATAAATGATGAAGAAGAAGTAGAAGATGAAGAAGTAAAATAAATGATGAAGAAGAAGCAGAAGATGAAGAAGTAAAATAAATGATGAAGAAGAAGCAGAAGATGAAGAAGTAAAATAAATGATGAAGAAGAAGTAGAAGATGAAGAAGTAAAATAAATGATGAAGAAGAAGTAGAAGATGAAGAAGTAAAATAAATGATGAAGAAGAAGCAGAAGATGAAAAAGTAAATGAAAAAGAAGAAAAAGAAGGAGGAGGAGGAGGAGGAGAAAAGAAAAAGAGGAAGAAAAAGATGAAGACGAAGAAGAAGACGATGAAGAAGAAGACGAAGAAGAAGAAGAAGAAGAAGAAGAAGAAGAAGAAGAGAAAGAGAAAGAAGAAAAAAAAGGAAAGATACGAGAAGTGGACGAGGAGGACAAGGAGGTTGAGGAGGAAGGAGAGTAGTGAGAGGAAGGAGGAGGAAGACAACGACGACGAGGACGAAAAGGACGACAATAATGGTGACCGAGGAATAATGGGGGCGCGCTAGGCCCTCCATCATCGCCCTCAAAGCGGCGGGACGTCCACTAACTCAGGGTCGCGTTGCAGCGGGCAATAAGCTAAAAGCGCCACGAGATGTTTATTACTTCCGGGTTATAAACGAGCGGTAATGGGGCTAACGACATAACCTCCTCCTTCTCTTCCTCGTCTCGGCGACAAATGATGGAGATATTAACGAGAAGGGGAGGTGTAACGAAGAGGCAGATATTTTCACCGAATATCTTACTGCTTTGTAATATCATATTCTCCCTAACGAGGACCAAGACAAGATGATTGGTGTAGAGGGATATTTCAATGCTCCAGTCACCAGGAGGAAACGCTGGAGAATATCGAAAAAGACGTGCTGCCACGCTCGATGGGAATCAGGACCAGCATAAGGATCTGTCGATTAGGACCATTGCTCTCTTAAGAAGAGACAAGGAAAGGTATGTTAAGAGTCTTGCTGCGGATGTGGAGGATCATTTTAACGCAAATGGCATCTATCCTGCCTACCGAACCCTGAAACAGCTCCATAACTCACTCTCAGTTTAGCGCTATCCCAACATCAGCTTTGAACAGTTGAACATGGCGGACTCTCCGAGCGGGCAGCTACCAACTGCTGAATTACAATTAACGGATGCTGCTCCATCCATTGCCAAAACCCTGAAGAGGTCAGAAAAGTTGGGGCAAGATCAAGAGAAGGAAAGGAAGCTAGTATTTGTATCATCAGTGTGCAGCTACTAAAAGCTGTTGCTGGGACTATAATCCCTGGTTTGCATGCGATCTCTATATTAAAGGGCTTTCATGTTCACCGTTAGGCTCTATTGAGGAGCCAGGTGGATAGTCCCAGCACGTATGGGGCGCAGGCGAACTTTATGTGACTGCCGTGATACATAACTGCATGGGTACATGACTTAACTACTAAGGATGCCCACACAGCTTTTGTGCTGTCTGAAGCCGGAAAAAAGCATGACATCACAAGCCTTATTACACCCCACATCCTATTTGCGTTCCATCTCAACTCAACATCTCTGCTCACCCTTCCTTGCCCCATCAGACGCCACATCTCTCCTCACCCTTCCCTGCCCCATTAGACGCCACATCTCTCCTCACCCTCCCTTCCCCCATTAGACGCCACATCTCTCCTCACCCTTCCTTCCCCCATTAGACGCCACATCTCACCCTTCCTTCCCCCATCAGACACCACGACACACCACACCATGTCCACCAACTGAAAATGGACGCAAGAAAATGTGTCTCATCCTGTCAGTCCATAACAAGCTTAGCACACTCTGAGACACCCATTCTCCTGCTTCTTTCTGTTTTCTCTGCTTCTTCCTTTTCTTTTTCCTTTTTCTCATTTTTCTCGTTCTCTCATTTTCTTTAAATATATTCTCTTCTCCTCCACTTCCTCCTCCTCCTCCTCCTAATCTTCCTCCTCCTCCTCTTCCTCCTCCTCCTCCTCCTTTCCCTCTCATCCTCCCACCGCTCCTCCTCCTCCTCCTCTTCGGAGTCCGTAACTTCATTTAGTGGGCCCCTCTTGTCACTGGAGACTGTGACAGAAAAAGAGAAGAAGAAAGAAAAGGAGCAGATGGAAACGAAAGAACGCAGTAAAAGGAGGAGCAAATGGCGGAGGAAAAGGAGAAGTCACAGGAGAAGAAAAAGAAAAAAAGAAAAAAGAAAAAGAAAAACAAAAAGAAGAGGACGCAGAAGAAGGAGGAGGAGAAGAAGAAGAAAGGAGAAGAAGAAAAGGAGAAAAGGAAAAGAGAAGAATAAGAAGAAAAAGAAAAGTAAAAAGTAAAAGAAAAATAAGAAAAAAGAACAAGAACAAGAAAATGAAGAAAAAGAAGTGAAAAGATAAAGAAAAATAATAATAAGAAACAAAAAATACAGAAAAAAAAAGAAAAAGAAAAAGCGGAAGGGTGGAGAAAGAAGAGCTGGAAAAGGAGGAGCAGTGGAGGAGGATGAAGTGAAGGAGAGGGATGCGACATGAGCACACAAGAGAAAGACTTGTAGATTAAGGGTCATCCAGGTGTGTTGACCAAGTCGAAGAAGAATTCACTGGATCACCCCAAAAAAGTTATGATGACGCAACTGACAACGAAGACGGTAACTACTTGAAGCTATAGAACAACAATAAAGATAAAAATACAGTAAAAAACAGAGATAAATTGATAAAGATGGTAATGATAATGGTAATAAGGATGATGATGGTGACATTGACGAAGGCAGAAACCACAAGAAACGAAAATGAAGAAAAAAAAACTAGAAGGAGAAAGAGAGCGAGATGTAGGACAGAAAAAAAGGGAGGAAAAGAAAGAAAAATAGGGAGAATAATGACAAAAAAAAAAGGAAAGAAAAAGCTAAAAACATATAAAAGAAAGAATGTATAAAACTAAATGAAAAATACGAGAGAAAACCTGATCGAGGATACACCGGAAAAAGAAGGAAGGAATTACGTGGGGAAGAAAGGTTGAAGGAAGCAAAGACAGAAGAAACCAAATAATTAACCAAGGTGGAATTAACGAAATGAAGAGTTGATAAAGGAGAGGAAGGAACTGGCAGAAAAAAATGAAAGATTAAATTATGCAGATAAGTAATAAAATAAATGGGAGAAACGAGAATTAAGATTAGGAATGCATAAATAAGAAAAGAAGGGGACGACAGAAGGAAAAAAAGAAACTAAACGAAATGATTAAAGGAAAAATGAAAGACGGAAGAAACAGCGAGATGAGTGAAAAGAAGAAAATAGAATATAAAAATGAGGGAAGGAGGAAAAGAAATAGAGAAAATAAATACAACGAAGAGGATGAAACGAAGAGGGAAAGGCGAGAAAAATGAAAGGAGAGATAGCAGAAAGTAATAAAGGAAGTAGACAGCGAGAGGTATAAAAAGAAGAAAAAGATGAGAAAGATAAAAGGTGGCAAGGAGGAGAAGAATAAAAACAGAAAAATAAAGAAAAGAAATGAAGGAAATCAGTAAAGAAGAAGAAAAAATACCATTAAAACAAAGAGGGTAAAAAAGAAAGGAGGAAGCGAGGAAGAATTTCATAAAACCGTCGCAAGTTGTATTGCTCACAACCTACTTTTGTCTTTGGGCTGTTGTGATTCGAATTGCAAATGGACGGAAGAAATTCGATTCCCGGGTCTTAGAGTTGTCAGGAGACACCTTAATATGGCACGCTGAGGAGGACCGAGGGGACGGACTGGGGGAGAAGAGATGGGAGGAAGGGGAGTGCGGGATGAGGCAAAGGGAGCAAGGGGCCAGGAGGAAGGGGAGTCTTGGAGGAGGGGAGAGGTGGGTAAGAGTAGAAAGACGAGTTTAAGAGGGAAAGGGAGCGAGGAGGGAGGAGGAAGGGGAGTGTAGGAAGAGGGAAAGGGAGGAACGGGAGTCTTGGAGGAGGGGAGAGGTGGGTAAGAGTAGAAAGACGAGTTTAAGAGGGAAAGGGAGCGAGGAGGCAGGAGGAAGGGGAGTTTGGGAAGAGGAATTGAGACGATGTGAGGACGGAAGCGAGGGGAAACAGATGAGAGAGAAAATAATAAGGAAGGCAAGGGAAGGCCCAAGAAAGGTCAGAGGAAAGGGCGATATAGAGGACAGAAGATTGTAAAGGTCTGACGTACGATTATAAGCACTGGAAAAATGGCAGGATAAGGATGATATAAGAAAGAATATAGGAAGACGTGATCGCTGGAGGTGAGGAAGGAGTATTTATGAGGGAGATTAGAAAATAAACGAAGTAAAGGAAATACGAGAGAGAGAGAGAGAGAGAGAGAGAGAGAGAGAGAGAGAGAGAGAGAGAGAGAGAGAGAGAGAGAGAGAGAGAGAGAGAGAGAGAGAGAGAGAGAGAGAGAGAGAGAGAGAGAGAGAGAGAGAGAGAGAGAGAGAGAGAGAGAGACACACACACACACACACACACACACACACACACACACACACACACACACACACACACACACACACACACACACACACACACACACACTGGGAGAGGGCTTAAAATAGAATGTAAAGCAGGCATATGGGAAGCCAAATTAGGTAATGGAGAGAGGACTCATTCGGAAAAAAAGTGAAACTTGATGGAAAGATTACCTGCGATAAAGACAGGAAGAAAGATGAATGATACTGAAAATATACAGTTGAAAGGAGGAGGAAGAAAAGAATGTATTATAAGCCCTGAATGAAGAGGAGGGTGAGAATAATACGTCTGCAAAAGTTGGCAGAAATACAGAATAGGAATGAATCAGGATAATATTGAACAGAAGGCGAAACAGGTGAGGAAGATTAGAGGAGATATATAGGATAGAGGAGAAGATTAAGAGAGTGAGTGAGGGAACATGAATATAATGGAGAGAGGAGAAAGAGGGAGAAAGGGAGAAAGTTTGCAAGAATGGAGGAGTAATGAGCAAGTAAGATATAGAAGACGCGAACAAGCATGTAGTTGAGATCAGAACGTATTACAGAAAACAAAAGGAACGGAGTGAGATTGAAGTGAAATGCAGACAGATAAAGGAAGAAGATGAATAAGTGAAATAAGCTAAAGACATGTAGAGAAAAAGAA